>NW_025727946.1:10000-12500 GCF_021461385.2 Schistocerca piceifrons
TTGCGTTTCATGAAGAGTTATTTCCAATATGCGACATTCCCGCTGTCCGTATACATGAGCCGCGACCTGTACCACTTACGAGCGAGAGACGCGATCGCGTTGCTCACTGTACGGCGTCCGATACCGAGCCATCAGCATGTCGGTCCCCATGCGCGTTGCACTCGCACTCGCACTCGCAGTCGCAAAAACGTGGGGCAAATATATTACGCGGAAGAGTTATAACAGACCGAGCCCCACTGCATGGGGGGAGTCTTTGTCACTAATGTACACAGATGGAACATTTTGGACTGGAACCAGATTACCCGTACACACGGCGCTGATTAGTAATCAATGCAGAGCCATCAAATTACAGAATATATATACAACTGTCCGTATACATGCTGAAAGAGTGTGCCCACAATGGGAACCACACGTCAGCCAGACACTCTCATCACGCACCACTCTCTGCTTCTAACGGGCGCACATACAATATGTAAGCACCAGCATGGAACAACATCCAGTGCATCCTCTCCGCCACATTACACAATCCACACTATCACAACCAGACCAGGAGGTCCATGCGGAAAATAGAATATCCCCCCCTTTCGACATCCACCATTGCGCAGATAAGGCACCAATACCCACACATGTCCTATACAACGGTGCACCCAACATCACAATAGTACCTCCTGTCACAGCGCACAAACAATGACATGAGTCAAAGACACAGGTCTGACACAAGCATAGAATTGGAGCGCCGCCTCTAATAAGCCAAAGGTGCATCCTGACGTGACAAATCTGATCATGTCACAAGCATTCACTTACTATAATCACTATCAACGAACCTGCTCCCCCCCCTTACACCTTTCCTTACAACAACGTGTAACCTAACCTAACCTAACCTAACCTATGTTGTGCCTTAACCTAACCTATGTTGTGCCTTAACCTAACCTATGTTGTGCCTTAACCTAACCTATGTTGTGCCTTAACCTAACCTATGTTGTGCCTTAACCTAACCTATGTTGTGCCTTAACCTAACCTATGTTGTGCCTTAACCTAACCTATGTTGTACCTTAACCTAACCCATGTTGTACCTTAACCTAACCCATGTTGTACCTTAACCTAACCCATGTTGTACCTTAACCTAACCCATGTTGTACCTTAACCTAACCCACGTTGTGCCTTAACCTAACCCACGTTGTGCCTTAACCTAACCCACGTTGTGCCTTAACCTAACCCACGTTGTGCCTTAACCTAACCCACGTTGTACCTTAACCTAACCCACGTTGTCCCCTAACCTAACCCACGTTGTCCCCTAACGTAACCCACGTTGTCCCCTAACGTAACCCACGTTGTCCCCTAACGTAACCCACGTTGTCGCCTAAACCTGCTCTGTAATTGTTATACGACTCGTTCAATTAGTGTAGTGTTGCCCACCCGCAACCCTCGCAATATAGTTCGCTACTCGCACTGCCCGCTCCCCTGTGTATCGCTTCATGTTAAACACCTTGCAAGTCTTGCTCACTTTCCACATGCTCCTGCTGTACACTGTAATGTGGATGGCAGCAGGACGTACATGCCGCCCCTCCCCACGTCCCCACCTTGCCCCCTGCCTTCGCAAGCTGGTTGGTGAGAACTTTGCATGTTCAATGCCCTTCGCATGCGACGTACTCAGGCTACGTTGTGGTGCGGCCTGTGTCAACTGTCCGCTAATGTCGTACGCGTAAACCACAATCTGTACTGCACATTCGTCCTTATGTACTGAATGATACATCGTGGCACATGTGTGACCGTACAACGACTGCGCCCAAAAACGGCGGACCATACAGTGCAAATATTGTGCACGCAGCTACGTGTCGTCTCCCTATGAGAGCTGGATTGCAGTGTGGTACGCCATAGAGACGTGTGGGAGGAACGGACGCCGTGGATGGCGATCAGCATGAGCTGTCTGTTGATGTATTCGGACCTAGTCGTCTCTCCTCACACACCGTGATGGCATGGTGCACCGCGTTCCATATCTGCGACATGCTACAGAGGCCGGTTGACAGTCGTTCGAGCAATGGACATCGCATACGTACGGGGGCCACCTTCCACGTATTGTCTAGGCGTGCACATTTTGTTGCGTGTATGTGGGCAGACGTAGTGTGGCGTGACACCTGACACAGGCATGCAATAATCGTTGAAGTTGCAAATGGCGATGGACGCCTGCGTTTTCTGGTGAAGTTACGCAAATGAACAAATGGTAACCTGTTGTGGTGCGGTTGTTCTCGCTAGGGGTGAATCGGTGATGGCGACGATAGGTTGAGGTACTAACCGGTTGTTCCAGCGATACCCACCATGCCGACGAAACTGAACGGCATCTGGGTGTGAAGCGATACGCGGCGGTGGCTGGGTGGGACCGTCCCCGGCCGGTGAGGGGGCGCCTCCCGGCGTGCTGGCCGCGCGGTGCGTGGGCGCACGCGCTACAGCCGGCTGGTGGGGGCGGCCAGTGGCAGGCGCGCCGGCCGACGGACGCGGCAGG
>NW_025727946.1:22500-25000 GCF_021461385.2 Schistocerca piceifrons
GCTACTCGCACTGCCCGCTCCCCTGTGTATCGCTTCATGTTAAACACCTTGCAAGTCTTGCTCACTTTCCACATGCTCCTGCTGTACACTGTAATGTGGATGGCAGCAGGACGTACATGCCGCCCCTCCCCACGTCCCCACCTTGCCCCCTGCCTTCGCAAGCTGGTTGGTGAGAACTTTGCATGTTCAATGCCCTTCGCATGCGACGTACTCAGGCTACGTTGTGGTGCGGCCTGTGTCAACTGTCCGCTAATGTCGTACGCGTAAACCACAATCTGTACTGCACATTCGTCCTTATGTACTGAATGATACATCGTGGCACATGTGTGACCGTACAACGACTGCGCCCAAAAACGGCGGACCATACAGTGCAAATATTGTGCACGCAGCTACGTGTCGTCTCCCTATGAGAGCTGGATTGCAGTGTGGTACGCCATAGAGACGTGTGGGAGGAACGGACGCCGTGGATGGCGATCAGCATGAGCTGTCTGTTGATGTATTCGGACCTAGTCGTCTCTCCTCACACACCGTGATGGCATGGTGCACCGCGTTCCATATCTGCGACATGCTACAGAGGCCGGTTGACAGTCGTTCGAGCAATGGACATCGCATACGTACGGGGGCCACCTTCCACGTATTGTCTAGGCGTGCACATTTTGTTGCGTGTATGTGGGCAGACGTAGTGTGGCGTGACACCTGACACAGGCATGCAATAATCGTTGAAGTTGCAAATGGCGATGGACGCCTGCGTTTTCTGGTGAAGTTACGCAAATGAACAAATGGTAACCTGTTGTGGTGCGGTTGTTCTCGCTAGGGGTGAATCGGTGATGGCGACGATAGGTTGAGGTACTAACCGGTTGTTCCAGCGATACCCACCATGCCGACGAAACTGAACGGCATCTGGGTGTGAAGCGATACGCGGCGGTGGCTGGGTGGGACCGTCCCCGGCCGGTGAGGGGGCGCCTCCCGGCGTGCTGGCCGCGCGGTGCGTGGGCGCACGCGCTACAGCCGGCTGGTGGGGGCGGCCAGTGGCAGGCGCGCCGGCCGACGGACGCGGCAGGCGTCGCAGCTGCGCGCCGGCGCACCCTGCGCGCGGCGCCGTGCGGCCAAAGTAGGTCCTCGCGGGCCCGGTGCGAAGCGCGGTGGACATCTTCAGTGTGCTGGTCCGATTGAGGACTGTGTGCGTTGAGGATGCGCCGCCGCCCGGCGCTCGGCGCCGCGACGCCGTCTGCTGCTCGGTCGCCCCAGCGGTTCTCGCTGGTGGTTTGTATCGCAGCTGTGCGGATGTGTTGGCGCGTGCGCTGTGCTGGGAGAGTTCGCTTCGGCACCCAAGTGGGGCTTTTGTCCTTCTGTGGCGCTGGCGTTGGAGCTGCCGGTCACCGTAGGTGGCGCGTGTTGTCTCCCGCCGGCAATGCCACGACAGCACGCTCCCGGGCCTCTGTCGGCAGCGGCAAGCTCAGTTGGGAGCACGGGTGGTCGCACCGAAAGCGTCTACTCGCCTAACTCCGGGCGATTGCGCCTCTCTCGAACCCGACCAAGTACTTGGGACGGCGCTGCGCGCCGCCGGGACCTGAGAGGGTTTCGAGGTGTATTGTGCAGGGGAGCTCAGCCTCCTCCTGTTTGCAGAATGATTGAGCGGACGCTTGCGTGTTCGCGCGGGCCCCCGGGACACACTCCCGGGCGGCCGGCTGCTCAGCTCTAGTTGACGCAGCTCCCTGGTTGATCCTGCCAGTAGTCATATGCTTGTCTCAAAGATTAAGCCATGCATGTCTCAGTACAAGCCGCATTAAGGTGAAACCGCGAATGGCTCATTAAATCAGTTATGGTTCCTTAGATCGTACCCACGTTACTTGGATAACTGTGGTAATTCTAGAGCTAATACATGCAAACAGAGTCCCGACCAGAGATGGAAGGGACGCTTTTATTAGATCAAAACCAATCGGTCGGCTCGTCCGGTCCGTTTGCCTTGGTGACTCTGAATAACTTTGGGCTGATCGCACGGTCCTCGTACCGGCGACGCATCTTTCAAATGTCTGCCTTATCAACTGTCGATGGTAGGTTCTGCGCCTACCATGGTTGTAACGGGTAACGGGGAATCAGGGTTCGATTCCGGAGAGGGAGCCTGAGAAACGGCTACCACATCCAAGGAAGGCAGCAGGCGCGCAAATTACCCACTCCCGGCACGGGGAGGTAGTGACGAAAAATAACGATACGGGACTCATCCGAGGCCCCGTAATCGGAATGAGTACACTTTAAATCCTTTAACGAGTATCTATTGGAGGGCAAGTCTGGTGCCAGCAGCCGCGGTAATTCCAGCTCCAATAGCGTATATTAAAGTTGTTGCGGTTAAAAAGCTCGTAGTTGGATTTGTGTCCCACGCTGTTGGTTCACCGCCCGTCGGTGTTTAACTGGCATGTATCGTGGGACGTCCTGCCGGTGGGGCGAGCCGAAGGCGTGCGACCGCCTCGTGCGTGCTCGTGCGTCCCGAGGCGGACCCCGT
>NW_025727946.1:27500-35000 GCF_021461385.2 Schistocerca piceifrons
TCGGTTCGCGTCTGTTGGGCAGAGCCCCGGTGTCCTGGCTGGCTGCCCGGCGGTATATCTGGAGGAGTCGATTCGCCCCTTTGGGCGCTCGGGCTCCCGGCAAGCGCGCGCGGTTCTTCCCGGATGACGGACCTACCTGGCCCGGCCCCGGACCCGCGCCGCTGTTGGCTCGGGATGCTCTCGGGCGGAATAATCGCTCCCGTCAGCGGCGCTTCAGCTTTGGACAATTTCACGACCCGTCTTGAAACACGGACCAAGGAGTCTAACATGTGCGCGAGTCATTGGGCTGTACGAAACCTAAAGGCGTAATGAAAGTGAAGGTCTCGCCTTGCGCGGGCCGAGGGAGGATGGGGCTTCCCCGCCCTTCACGGGGCGGCGGCCTCCGCACTCCCGGGGCGTCTCGTCCTCATTGCGAGGTGAGGCGCACCTAGAGCGTACACGTTGGGACCCGAAAGATGGTGAACTATGCCTGGCCAGGACGAAGTCAGGGGAAACCCTGATGGAGGTCCGTAGCGATTCTGACGTGCAAATCGATCGTCGGAGCTGGGTATAGGGGCGAAAGACTAATCGAACCATCTAGTAGCTGGTTCCCTCCGAAGTTTCCCTCAGGATAGCTGGTGCTCGTACGAGTCTCATCCGGTAAAGCGAATGATTAGAGGCCTTGGGGCCGAAACGACCTCAACCTATTCTCAAACTTTAAATGGGTGAGATCTCCGGCTTGCTTGATATGCTGAAGCCGCGAGCAAACGACTCGGATCGGAGTGCCAAGTGGGCCACTTTTGGTAAGCAGAACTGGCGCTGTGGGATGAACCAAACGCCGAGTTAAGGCGCCCGAATCGACGCTCATGGGAAACCATGAAAGGCGTTGGTTGCTTAAGACAGCAGGACGGTGGCCATGGAAGTCGGAATCCGCTAAGGAGTGTGTAACAACTCACCTGCCGAAGCAACTAGCCCTGAAAATGGATGGCGCTGAAGCGTCGTGCCTATACTCGGCCGTCAGTCTGGCAGTCATGGCCGGTCCTTGCGGCCGGCCGCGAAGCCCTGACGAGTAGGAGGGTCGCGGCGGTGGGCGCAGAAGGGTCTGGGCGTGAGCCTGCCTGGAGCCGCCGTCGGTGCAGATCTTGGTGGTAGTAGCAAATACTCCAGCGAGGCCCTGGAGGGCTGACGCGGAGAAGGGTTTCGTGTGAACAGCCGTTGCACACGAGTCAGTCGATCCTAAGCCCTAGGAGAAATCCGATGTTGATGGGGGCCGTCATAGCATGATGCGCTTTGTGCTGGCCCCCGTTGGGCGAAAGGGAATCCGGTTCCTATTCCGGAACCCGGCAGCGGAACCGATACAAGTCGGGCCCCTCTTTTAGAGATGCTCGTCGGGGTAACCCAAAAGGACCCGGAGACGCCGTCGGGAGATCGGGGAAGAGTTTTCTTTTCTGCATGAGCGTTCGAGTTCCCTGGAATCCTCTAGCAGGGAGATAGGGTTTGGAACGCGAAGAGCACCGCAGTTGCGGCGGTGTCCCGATCTTCCCCTCGGACCTTGAAAATCCGGGAGAGGGCCACGTGGAGGTGTCGCGCCGGTTCGTACCCATATCCGCAGCAGGTCTCCAAGGTGAAGAGCCTCTAGTCGATAGAATAATGTAGGTAAGGGAAGTCGGCAAATTGGATCCGTAACTTCGGGATAAGGATTGGCTCTGAGGATCGGGGCGTGTCGGGCTTGGTCGGGAAGTGGGTCAGCGCTAACGTGCCGGGCCTGGGCGAGGTGAGTGCCGTAGGGGTGCCGGTAAGTGCGGGCGTTTAGCGCGGGCGTGGTCTGCTCTCGCCGTTGGTCGGCCTCGTGCTGGCCGGCGGTGCAGGATGCGCGCGCCTGCGCGGCGTTCGCGCCCCGGTGCTTCAACCTGCGTGCAGGATCCGAGCTCGGTCCCGTGCCTTGGCCTCCCACGGATCTTCCTTGCTGCGAGGCCGCGTCCGCCTTAGCGTGCTCCTCCGGGGGCGCGCGGGTGCGCGGATTCTCTTCGGCCGCCATTCAACGATCAACTCAGAACTGGCACGGACTGGGGGAATCCGACTGTCTAATTAAAACAAAGCATTGCGATGGCCCTAGCGGGTGTTGACGCAATGTGATTTCTGCCCAGTGCTCTGAATGTCAACGTGAAGAAATTCAAGCAAGCGCGGGTAAACGGCGGGAGTAACTATGACTCTCTTAAGGTAGCCAAATGCCTCGTCATCTAATTAGTGACGCGCATGAATGGATTAACGAGATTCCCGCTGTCCCTATCTGCGGCTGTCTCATGCTGTGTGCCCCGATTTGCGTGGGCTCATGGTTGGCAATAGGCAGCAGGGGAAGGATGCGACTCGAACATCTTAGCCTCTCCTTCTCAAGTGCTCCTGCTCGCCTTCTCGGGGTGCAGCTGTTAAGCCTTCGGGCGACCGAAGGGCAGGGGCGCGACGGCGTACTGAATATCTTGTACGCCGGTTCCGGCTGCTGCATTTGTCGCGGCGGGATCCTGGCCCAAGTCGGCGAAGGTCACCCGCCTTGCCCCTGGAATTCCGGGGCATGATCCGCCAAGCCGGGGCGTGGTGACACGTCCCCGGTTAGGTTAGATGGGTCCAGACCCCCGAACGTCTGGGGGACCGGCCCGGCACCTGAGTAGGACCGGGTCTTTAGCCTTTTGGTGGAAACTCGGCCTAGTAGGGGGCGAAGGACGGAGGGTGAATCCGCTCTCCCGGAATGCGGGAGGCATTCGTCGGTAAGGGAGCGGGAGAAAACTTCGATGATGCAGCAGTCGAAGAGGACTAGTGCGCTGTTCCCACGGCGTGCTAAACCTAGCAGCTCAGTTGTTGAAAGCTCTTGGTCAAGGGGCGGGACCGGTGAGCGAGCTGCATTTAGCCTCCCCCCATGCCAGAGAGGCCGGTCCGGGGAAAGAGACGGGCCTCCACTTTTTCACTCTCTAAATGTCAAATATGGCTGAAAACATAGAGAGTGACGATGTGCCTCGATGCGAGATCGAAGAGAGCTTGTCTGTCGCTGAGCGACATGCAAAATTTTTGAAGTTACTCGATTCGAGTATTAAGAATGGAAAGATCGGCAATTATGCCATAAATAATATTAGAGACTTTGTGTCGGGTTGGGCGATAGCTCACTCCCAACTAGAGGGAAGGGTTATGGAACTAGAGCGCGAGAATGAACGTCTGAGAAGCCAGCCAGTCAGTGCGAAAACTTATGCCGCAGTCGCAGCTGCCCCTGTGGGCAAAGCGCCGACGGCAAAAGAAACTATCCAGAAAAATATTCAAAAAACGGTACCTACTGTGTTTATAAAGCCTAAATCTGGTGAGGACATACGGGCGGTGAAATCCGTTTTTGAGAAATGCGTGAATCCGAAGCGAGACAAAATTAAAATTAATAGTGTCAGAACGGCTAAAAATGTGTTGATAGTCGAAACTGCAACTCAAGAGGACAGTAATAAGATACTTTCCAATTCCCAGTTAACGGAGAAAGTTAAATGTGAACCTCCGCGGAAACGTCGACCATTGATGTGTATGTACGATGTACCAACTCATCTAAGTGCGGATGATCTGTTGGACGCGATATACAGTCAGAATTTTGATGTATCAATGACTCGAGTTGAGTTTGATGAACAATTTAAGTTGAAGTTTAAAGTTGGTCCTCGGGAAAAACTGACAGTTCACCATGTGGTGGAGGTTTCTCCCGAGTTGTGGAAATTGTTGACAAGAATAGGTAGACTATATGTGGGATATTCAGCTCTTAATGTTAAAGATTACTTAGCAGTATCCAGATGTACTAAATGTTATGATCTGAATCATACTAACAAGTTCTGTACTGTAACTGAAGTTATCTGTGCCCATTGTGGGCAGACTGGGCATGACAAAAGAGATTGTAGAAGCAAGGATCGCCCATCCATATGTATACCCTGCAGTAAGAGAGGGCGTAAGTGTGGGGGAGTCAAAGACTGCCCCACTTACAAAATGTTTCTGGATAGAATAATACAGAGAACCGATTATGGCGACCATTAAGACTGTTAAAAGAAAATCTCCGAGTAAAATCAAACGAGATGCAGAGAGGGGTAAATTAATATCTAAAGCTCTTTCCACAGGTTCGTTGGCTGATCCAGAGTGCTTCTCCGGGTCAGCTGGCTGTTTGACCGTGGAAGTTGGAGTTCAGACGGTAGATGATTTGGAGGCGGGTGTTAACCGCCTTTCGATTCAGCCGTCGACCTCTGCGGAAATGGAATCAACGATGGGTCCAAAGGAGGATGAAGATGCATCACGTGTTACTGCCCTGGTAACAGGAGGTGGTGGCAGTTGTGATGGAGATGGAACTGTAAATAGTGTAGATGCAAGTAGTGTAGTGCAAATTGGTAACAATGGTGACGGAAGTGTAATTGTAAATAGTGTAAATATAAGTAGTGTAGTGGAAGTAGACAGACATGAAAAATCTGGTGAAGGGATCAGTTATAGACAAGTTGATCCAAAAAATATATACAAAGATTTGGAGGAGTTGGTTCGGCTGTCAAGGCTGGAGGAGCCTTCATTACTTACTACGGCACTGAGGCAGCTGGTCAGGAAGGGACACCCTAATGGTGAAGACATTACTTATCCAGCTCTGGAGGATGTAGATTGCATTCAGTTGTCCGCCGCTAACATTCCGCCTGAGTTGGAGCAATTACAGGAATTAGTCATTAAAGTTTTTGATAGGCGCGGTCGCATATTTGATCTTGATAAGATCTTTAAGGACATGGTCAAAATGTATGGGCGTAACGTCATTGATCTCTCGAAGCCTTGGCCCGCCAGTCGTTTGCACGTCTACTATCCCCCTGGGTAATGGGGAGATTCAGGATGTTGCAAATCAACGCTATGCGTAGCCACATGGTTACGCAGGAATTGCGTAAAGTGGCGGAAGAAGAACAACTGGACATTATTATGATACAGGAACCAGCCTCCTGCGCTGGTCGAATCCCTGGTTTTCCGGCGGCCGCGCAAGTGGCATTCTCTGGTGAGAACCCCATGTGTGCGGTTGTGGTTTTAAACAAGCTCATCAGATTAACTGTTCTAAATCAGTTTTGTAATGAACATATAACTGTGGTCCAAACAAACATGTTAACACATATATTATACATTGTAAATGTATATTGTCAATTTCGACAGGACATTGTTACTTTTTTGGACCAGTTAAGATGGATACTTAGGACCTTAGCAGGTCAGTCAGTAATAATTTGTATGGATGCAAATGCCAAGTCCCCGATGTGGCACAGCCTGGAGCGGGACGATCGGGGCTCGGAGTTGGAGGACCTAATAATGGAAGCGAATCTGATTGTCTTAAATCAACCTGGGCACCCGCCTACCTTCTCTGGAAGGGCTGGCGCGGTCTCAAACATTGATGTAACACTAGCGACTCTGAGTGCTGCGCCTCATGTGCTCCAGTGGTGTGTTTCTGAGAACGTCACGATCAGTGACCACAATTGTATATTTTTCAACTATGAGACAGAGGTTACAGAAGATCTTGGGGACTTGGTTGAGAGATACAATTACGCTAAAACGAATTGGGAAAGGCTGGCGCAGGAGTTTCGACCACCAGAGCTGGATATGGAAATTGCAGATGTGGACGGTGCAGTAGGAGACCTATTGGTTTCTATCGAAGCAGCTATTGCTGTTTCTGTTCCACGTGTTGCGAGGTATGTTCGCAAGCAGGCTACTCCGTGGTCCCCAGAACTGACCGCGCTTAAGCGGTCTGTCAGGCGGGCGCGGCGTAACTATCAAAGGAGCTTCGCCCAGGACGAGAGACAGTATCATTTGAGAATATATAGAAGATTAAAAGAGAGGTATGTCAACATGGTACAGACCACAAGAAGATTATCCTGGGAAACATTTGTCAAGGACCAGTTGGGGATGGACCCTTGGGGTGTCCCCTACAAACTGGTCCGGGAGAAAATTAGGTCTCCGACTATGTTCTCCACCCTGCGATTGGAAGGAGGTGGGTACACTACGACTTGGGAGGAGACAGCAAGTGTGTTACTGCACACTTTGCTGCCTGATGATACAGAAAATGAGGACACTGAGGAGCAGCGGGGAATACGCCAGGGACTGCTGCAGCAGTACGTTAATGAGGCGGCGGTATACCCCTTCTCTGCTGAGGAGGTGGTGGCTGCGCTTCATACTTTTGCAAGGCGCAAGGCCCCAGGACCAGATCATATACCAGCTGAGATCTTGCAGTTCCTGGCCCCACAGCTGGCTCCAGTGCTTGTTAAAATATACAATCTATGTCTGGAACGTGGTGTATATCCAACTCAGTGGAAGATCGCAGAGGTGGTTATAATTAAGAAGGGTCCCGAGAAGGACCCACAGCTAGCAAAATCATATAGACCGATCTGTTTATTGGATGTTCTGGGCAAGGCCTTTGAAAAGTTACTAGTCGACAGGTTGTACAGTCACCGAATGCTTTATGGCATGAGTGATCGGCAGTTCGGGTTCCGAAAGGGTCGCTCCACACAGGATGCGATCAATGAGGTTGCTCGGACTGTCCACTCTGCCAGGGCGACATACGTTCTGGGGATCATGGTGGACATCTCGGGAGCCTTCGATAACCTGTGGTGGCCAGCGCTCTTCTCCCGTCTTCGGGAGATAGGGTGTCCTGGTCCGCTGTATGGTTGTCTGGGGGCTTACTGCGATGGAAGGCTTGCCAGGATAACTGCCCCTGGCACTGTGGTATCCAAATGGTTATCCCGGGGTTGTCCCCAGGGATCTGTGTTGGGCCCAGTATTCTGGGATATTATGATGGAACCTCTGCTGACCAACTTGCAGAGGGATGCCTCGGTGTTGGGGGTAGTTGCCTACGCGGATGATCTCGTGATATTGGTTGAGGGAAATAGTCGCATGGCAATTGAAGAGCGTTCACGAGAGGCCATTGCCATACTGCTTAGTTGGTGTGGACAATCAAAACTGACAGTGGCACCCCAGAAATCGGTGTACATGATGCTGAAAGGCAAGTTAAATAGAGATCCTACTGTACGAATAAACAATGTGGCAGTCTCTAGGAAAAGATCTGCTAGATACCTCGGTGTCCACTTAGATGAAAGATGGAATTTCATTGAGCACATTGAGCAAGTGGCCACCAAGTCTATGGCTCTGTTTAACAAATTAATCTCAATTGGACAACGACGCTTTCACCTTCCTGTGAAGGCCATTCATATGTATCACAATTGTCTGTTGGCTCCAGTAGTCGGGTATGGAGCAAGTGTGTGGGCCCACAGGTTAGCCTTGGTGAGGCCGGCAATGCAGATTCGACGCATACAAAGGAATGTGTTGATAAGGTGTGTGGGTGCCTTCGGCACCAGTCCTATTGATGCGTTATTAGTTATAATGGGGCTATGTCCTTTAGATTTGATAATACGGCAATACGCCGCTTTTTACTGGCTGCATAAAGGTGACATAGATCATGTTCGGGATATTATGGGCATGCCCCTGGTAACTGTCAAAGATATAAAAAATCGA
>NW_025727946.1:40000-42500 GCF_021461385.2 Schistocerca piceifrons
CCACGTCCCCACCTTGCCCCCTGCCTTCGCAAGCTGGTTGGTGAGAACTTTGCATGTTCAATGCCCTTCGCATGCGACGTACTCAGGCTACGTTGTGGTGCGGCCTGTGTCAACTGTCCGCTAATGTCGTACGCGTGAACCACAATCTGTACTGCACATTCGTCCTTATGTACTGAATGATACATCGTGGCACATGTGTGACCGTACAACGACTGCGCCCAAAAACGGCGGACCATACAGTGCAAATATTGTGCACGCAGCTACGTGTCGTCTCCCTATGAGAGCTGGATTGCAGTGTGGTACGCCATAGAGACGTGTGGGAGGAACGGACGCCGTGGATGGCGATCAGCATGAGCTGTCTGTTGATGTATTCGGACCTAGTCGTCTCTCCTCACACACCGTGATGGCATGGTGCACCGCGTTCCATATCTGCGACATGCTACAGAGGCCGGTTGACAGTCGTTCGAGCAATGGACATCGCATACGTACGGGGGCCACCTTCCACGTATTGTCTAGGCGTGCACATTTTGTTGCGTGTATGTGGGCAGACGTAGTGTGGCGTGACACCTGACACAGGCATGCAATAATCGTTGAAGTTGCAAATGGCGATGGACGCCTGCGTTTTCTGGTGAAGTTACGCAAATGAACAAATGGTAACCTGTTGTGGTGCGGTTGTTCTCGCTAGGGGTGAATCGGTGATGGCGACGATAGGTTGAGGTACTAACCGGTTGTTCCAGCGATACCCACCATGCCGACGAAACTGAACGGCATCTGGGTGTGAAGCGATACGCGGCGGTGGCTGGGTGGGACCGTCCCCGGCCGGTGAGGGGGCGCCTCCCGGCGTGCTGGCCGCGCGGTGCGTGGGCGCACGCGCTACAGCCGGCTGGTGGGGGCGGCCAGTGGCAGGCGCGCCGGCCGACGGACGCGGCAGGCGTCGCAGCTGCGCGCCGGCGCACCCTGCGCGCGGCGCCGTGCGGCCAAAGTAGGTCCTCGCGGGCCCGGTGCGAAGCGCGGTGGACATCTTCAGTGTGCTGGTCCGATTGAGGACTGTGTGCGTTGAGGATGCGCCGCCGCCCGGCGCTCGGCGCCGCGACGCCGTCTGCTGCTCGGTCGCCCCAGCGGTTCTCGCTGGTGGTTTGTATCGCAGCTGTGCGGATGTGTTGGCGCGTGCGCTGTGCTGGGAGAGTTCGCTTCGGCACCCAAGTGGGGCTTTTGTCCTTCTGTGGCGCTGGCGTTGGAGCTGCCGGTCACCGTAGGTGGCGCGTGTTGTCTCCCGCCGGCAATGCCACGACAGCACGCTCCCGGGCCTCTGTCGGCAGCGGCAAGCTCAGTTGGGAGCACGGGTGGTCGCACCGAAAGCGTCTACTCGCCTAACTCCGGGCGATTGCGCCTCTCTCGAACCCGACCAAGTACTTGGGACGGCGCTGCGCGCCGCCGGGACCTGAGAGGGTTTCGAGGTGTATTGTGCAGGGGAGCTCAGCCTCCTCCTGTTTGCAGAATGATTGAGCGGACGCTTGCGTGTTCGCGCGGGCCCCCGGGACACACTCCCGGGCGGCCGGCTGCTCAGCTCTAGTTGACGCAGCTCCCTGGTTGATCCTGCCAGTAGTCATATGCTTGTCTCAAAGATTAAGCCATGCATGTCTCAGTACAAGCCGCATTAAGGTGAAACCGCGAATGGCTCATTAAATCAGTTATGGTTCCTTAGATCGTACCCACGTTACTTGGATAACTGTGGTAATTCTAGAGCTAATACATGCAAACAGAGTCCCGACCAGAGATGGAAGGGACGCTTTTATTAGATCAAAACCAATCGGTCGGCTCGTCCGGTCCGTTTGCCTTGGTGACTCTGAATAACTTTGGGCTGATCGCACGGTCCTCGTACCGGCGACGCATCTTTCAAATGTCTGCCTTATCAACTGTCGATGGTAGGTTCTGCGCCTACCATGGTTGTAACGGGTAACGGGGAATCAGGGTTCGATTCCGGAGAGGGAGCCTGAGAAACGGCTACCACATCCAAGGAAGGCAGCAGGCGCGCAAATTACCCACTCCCGGCACGGGGAGGTAGTGACGAAAAATAACGATACGGGACTCATCCGAGGCCCCGTAATCGGAATGAGTACACTTTAAATCCTTTAACGAGTATCTATTGGAGGGCAAGTCTGGTGCCAGCAGCCGCGGTAATTCCAGCTCCAATAGCGTATATTAAAGTTGTTGCGGTTAAAAAGCTCGTAGTTGGATTTGTGTCCCACGCTGTTGGTTCACCGCCCGTCGGTGTTTAACTGGCATGTATCGTGGGACGTCCTGCCGGTGGGGCGAGCCGAAGGCGTGCGACCGCCTCGTGCGTGCTCGTGCGTCCCGAGGCGGACCCCGTTGAAATCCTACCAGGGTGCTCTTTATTGAGTGTCTCGGTGGGCCGGCACGTTTACTTTGAACAAATTAGAGTGCTTAAAGCAGGCAAGCCCGCCTGAATACTGTGTGCATGGAATAATGGAATAGGACC
>NW_025727946.1:50000-52500 GCF_021461385.2 Schistocerca piceifrons
TCTCCGCCACATTACACAATCCACACTATCACAACCAGACCAGGAGGTCCATGCGGAAAATAGAATATCCCCCCCTTTCGACATCCACCATTGCGCAGATAAGGCACCAATACCCACACATGTCCTATACAACGGTGCACCCAACATCACAATAGTACCTCCTGTCACAGCGCACAAACAATGACATGAGTCAAAGACACAGGTCTGACACAAGCATAGAATTGGAGCGCCGCCTCTAATAAGCCAAAGGTGCATCCTGACGTGACAAATCTGATCATGTCACAAGCATTCACTTACTATAATCACTATCAACGAACCTGCTCCCCCCCCTTACACCTTTCCTTACAACAACGTGTAACCTAACCTAACCTAACCTAACCTATGTTGTGCCTTAACCTAACCTATGTTGTGCCTTAACCTAACCTATGTTGTGCCTTAACCTAACCTATGTTGTGCCTTAACCTAACCTATGTTGTGCCTTAACCTAACCTATGTTGTGCCTTAACCTAACCTATGTTGTGCCTTAACCTAACCTATGTTGTACCTTAACCTAACCCATGTTGTACCTTAACCTAACCCATGTTGTACCTTAACCTAACCCATGTTGTACCTTAACCTAACCCATGTTGTACCTTAACCTAACCCATGTTGTACCTTAACCTAACCCACGTTGTGCCTTAACCTAACCCACGTTGTGCCTTAACCTAACCCACGTTGTGCCTTAACCTAACCCACGTTGTGCCTTAACCTAACCCACGTTGTACCTTAACCTAACCCACGTTGTCCCCTAACCTAACCCACGTTGTCCCCTAACGTAACCCACGTTGTCCCCTAACGTAACCCACGTTGTCCCCTAACGTAACCCACGTTGTCGCCTAAACCTGCTCTGTAATTGTTATACGACTCGTTCAATTAGTGTAGTGTTGCCCACCCGCAACCCTCGCAATATAGTTCGCTACTCGCACTGCCCGCTCCCCTGTGTATCGCTTCATGTTAAACACCTTGCAAGTCTTGCTCACTTTCCACATGCTCCTGCTGTACACTGTAATGTGGATGGCAGCAGGACGTACATGCCGCCCCTCCCCACGTCCCCACCTTGCCCCCTGCCTTCGCAAGCTGGTTGGTGAGAACTTTGCATGTTCAATGCCCTTCGCATGCGACGTACTCAGGCTACGTTGTGGTGCGGCCTGTGTCAACTGTCCGCTAATGTCGTACGCGTAAACCACAATCTGTACTGCACATTCGTCCTTATGTACTGAATGATACATCGTGGCACATGTGTGACCGTACAACGACTGCGCCCAAAAACGGCGGACCATACAGTGCAAATATTGTGCACGCAGCTACGTGTCGTCTCCCTATGAGAGCTGGATTGCAGTGTGGTACGCCATAGAGACGTGTGGGAGGAACGGACGCCGTGGATGGCGATCAGCATGAGCTGTCTGTTGATGTATTCGGACCTAGTCGTCTCTCCTCACACACCGTGATGGCATGGTGCACCGCGTTCCATATCTGCGACATGCTACAGAGGCCGGTTGACAGTCGTTCGAGCAATGGACATCGCATACGTACGGGGGCCACCTTCCACGTATTGTCTAGGCGTGCACATTTTGTTGCGTGTATGTGGGCAGACGTAGTGTGGCGTGACACCTGACACAGGCATGCAATAATCGTTGAAGTTGCAAATGGCGATGGACGCCTGCGTTTTCTGGTGAAGTTACGCAAATGAACAAATGGTAACCTGTTGTGGTGCGGTTGTTCTCGCTAGGGGTGAATCGGTGATGGCGACGATAGGTTGAGGTACTAACCGGTTGTTCCAGCGATACCCACCATGCCGACGAAACTGAACGGCATCTGGGTGTGAAGCGATACGCGGCGGTGGCTGGGTGGGACCGTCCCCGGCCGGTGAGGGGGCGCCTCCCGGCGTGCTGGCCGCGCGGTGCGTGGGCGCACGCGCTACAGCCGGCTGGTGGGGGCGGCCAGTGGCAGGCGCGCCGGCCGACGGACGCGGCAGGCGTCGCAGCTGCGCGCCGGCGCACCCTGCGCGCGGCGCCGTGCGGCCAAAGTAGGTCCTCGCGGGCCCGGTGCGAAGCGCGGTGGACATCTTCAGTGTGCTGGTCCGATTGAGGACTGTGTGCGTTGAGGATGCGCCGCCGCCCGGCGCTCGGCGCCGCGACGCCGTCTGCTGCTCGGTCGCCCCAGCGGTTCTCGCTGGTGGTTTGTATCGCAGCTGTGCGGATGTGTTGGCGCGTGCGCTGTGCTGGGAGAGTTCGCTTCGGCACCCAAGTGGGGCTTTTGTCCTTCTGTGGCGCTGGCGTTGGAGCTGCCGGTCACCGTAGGTGGCGCGTGTTGTCTCCCGCCGGCAATGCCACGACAGCACGCTCCCGGGCCTCTGTCGGCAGCGGCAAGCTCAGTTGGGAGCACGGGTGGTCGCACCGAAAGCGTCTACTCGCCTAACTCCGGGCGATTGCGCCTCTCTCGAACCCGACCAAGTACTTGG
>NW_025727946.1:57500-62500 GCF_021461385.2 Schistocerca piceifrons
AGGGCCACGTGGAGGTGTCGCGCCGGTTCGTACCCATATCCGCAGCAGGTCTCCAAGGTGAAGAGCCTCTAGTCGATAGAATAATGTAGGTAAGGGAAGTCGGCAAGTTGGATCCGTAACTTCGGGATAAGGATTGGCTCTGAGGATCGGGGCGTGTCGGGCTTGGTCGGGAAGTGGGTCAGCGCTAACGTGCCGGGCCTGGGCGAGGTGAGTGCCGTAGGGGTGCCGGTAAGTGCGGGCGTTTAGCGCGGGCGTGGTCTGCTCTCGCCGTTGGTCGGCCTCGTGCTGGCCGGCGGTGCAGGATGCGCGCGCCTGCGCGGCGTTCGCGCCCCGGTGCTTCAACCTGCGTGCAGGATCCGAGCTCGGTCCCGTGCCTTGGCCTCCCACGGATCTTCCTTGCTGCGAGGCCGCGTCCGCCTTAGCGTGCTCCTCCGGGGGCGCGCGGGTGCGCGGATTCTCTTCGGCCGCCATTCAACGATCAACTCAGAACTGGCACGGACTGGGGGAATCCGACTGTCTAATTAAAACAAAGCATTGCGATGGCCCTAGCGGGTGTTGACGCAATGTGATTTCTGCCCAGTGCTCTGAATGTCAACGTGAAGAAATTCAAGCAAGCGCGGGTAAACGGCGGGAGTAACTATGACTCTCTTAAGGTAGCCAAATGCCTCGTCATCTAATTAGTGACGCGCATGAATGGATTAACGAGATTCCCGCTGTCCCTATCTACTAGCTGCGGCTGTCTCATGCTATGTGCCCCGATTTGCGTGGGCTCATGGTTGGTAATAGGCAGCAGGGGAAGGATGCGACTCGAACATCTTAGCCTCTCCTTCTCAAGTGCTCCTGCTCGCCTTCTCGGGGTGCAGCTGTTAAGCCTTCGGGCGACCGAAGGGCAGGGGCGCGACGGCGTACTGAATATCTTGTACGCCGGTTCCGGCTGCTGCATTTGTCGCGGCGGGATCCTGGCCCAAGTCGGCGAAGGTCACCCGCCTTGCCCCTGGAATTCCGGGGCATGATCCGCCAAGCCGGGGCGTGGTGACACGTCCCCGGTTAGGTTAGATGGGTCCAGACCCCCGAACGTCTGGGGGACCGGCCCGGCACCTGAGTAGGACCGGGTCTTTAGCCTTTTGGTGGAAACTCGGCCTAGTAGGGGGCGAAGGACGGAGGGTGAATCCGCTCTCCCGGAATGCGGGAGGCATTCGTCGGTAAGGGAGCGGGAGAAAACTTCGATGATGCAGCAGTCGAAGAGGACTAGTGCGCTGTTCCCACGGCGTGCTAAACCTAGCAGCTCAGTTGTTGAAAGCTCTTGGTCAAGGGGCGGGACCGGTGAGCGAGCTGCATTTAGCCTCCCCCCATGCCAGAGAGGCCGGTCCGGGGAAAGAGACGGGCCTCCACTTTTTCACTCTCTAAATGTCAAATATGGCTGAAAACATAGAGAGTGACGATGTGCCTCGATGCGAGATCGAAGAGAGCTTGTCTGTCGCTGAGCGACATGCAAAATTTTTGAAGTTACTCGATTCGAGTATTAAGAATGGAAAGATCGGCAATTATGCCATAAATAATATTAGAGACTTTGTGTCGGGTTGGGCGATAGCTCACTCCCAACTAGAGGGAAGGGTTATGGAACTAGAGCGCGAGAATGAACGTCTGAGAAGCCAGCCAGTCAGTGCGAAAACTTATGCCGCAGTCGCAGCTGCCCCTGTGGGCAAAGCGCCGACGGCAAAAGAAACTATCCAGAAAAATATTCAAAAAACGGTACCTACTGTGTTTATAAAGCCTAAATCTGGTGAGGACATACGGGCGGTGAAATCCGTTTTTGAGAAATGCGTGAATCCGAAGCGAGACAAAATTAAAATTAATAGTGTCAGAACGGCTAAAAATGTCTTGATAGTCGAAACTGCAACTCAAGAGGACAGTAATAAGATACTTTCCAATTCCCAGTTAACGGAGAAAGTTAAATGTGAACCTCCGCGGAAACGTCGACCATTGATGTGTATGTACGATGTACCAACTCATCTAAGTGCGGATGATCTGTTGGACGCGATATACAGTCAGAATTTTGATGTATCAATGACTCGAGTTGAGTTTGATGAACAATTTAAGTTGAAGTTTAAAGTTGGTCCTCGGGAAAAACTGACAGTTCACCATGTGGTGGAGGTTTCTCCCGAGTTGTGGAAACTGTTAACAAGAATAGGTAGACTATATGTGGGATATTCAGCTCTTAATGTTAAAGATTACTTAGCAGTATCCAGATGTACTAAATGTTATGATCTGAATCATACTAACAAGTTCTGTACTGTAACTGAAGTTATCTGTGCCCATTGTGGGCAGACTGGGCATGACAAAAGAGATTGTAGAAGCAAGGATCGCCCATCCATATGTATACCCTGCAGTAAGAGAGGGCGTAAGTGTGGGGGAGTCAAAGACTGCCCCACTTACAAAATGTTTCTGGATAGAATAATACAGAGAACCGATTATGGCGACCATTAAGACTGTTAAAAGAAAATCTCCGAGTAAAATCAAACGAGATGCAGAGAGGGGTAAATTAATATCTAAAGCTCTTTCCACAGGTTCGTTGGCTGATCCAGAGTGCTTCTCCGGGTTAGCTGGCCGTTTGACCGTGGAAGTTGGAGTTCAGACGGTAGATGATTTGGAGGCGGGTGTCAACCGCCTTTCGATTCAGCCGTCGACCTCTGCGGAAATGGAATCAACGATGGGTCCAAAGGAGGATGAAGATGCATCACGTGTTACTGCCCTGGTAACAGGAGGTGGTGGCAGTTGTGATGGAGATGGAACTGTAAATAGTGTAGATGCAAGTAGTGTAGTGCAAATTTGTAACAATGGTGATGGAAGTGTAATTGTAAATAGTGTAAATACAAGTAGTGTAGTGGAAGTAGACAGACATGAAAAATCTGGTGAAGGGATCAGTTATAGACAAGTTGATCCAAAAAATATATACAAAGATTTGGAGGAGTTGGTTCGGCTGTCAAGGCTGGAGGAGCCTTCATTACTTACTACGGCACTGAGGCAGCTGGTCAGGAAGGGACACCCTAATGGCGAAGACATTACTTATCCGGCTCTGGAGGATGTAGATTGCATTCAGTTGTCCGCCGCTAACATTCCGCCTGAGTTGGAGCAATTACAGGAATTAGTCATTAAAGTTTTTGATAGGCGCGGTCGCAAATTTGATCTTGATAAGATCTTTAAGGACATGGTCAAAACGTATGGGCGTAACGTCATTGATCTCTCGAAGCCTTGGCCCGCCAGTCGTTTGCACGTCTACTATCCCCCTGGGTAATGGGGAGATTTAGGATGTTGCAAATCAACGCTATGCGTAGCCACATGGTTACGCAGGAATTGCGTAAAGTGGCGGAAGAAGAACAACTGGACATTATTATGATACAGGAACCAGCCTCCTGCGCTGGTCGAATCCCTGGTTTTCCGGCGGCCGCGCAAGTGGCATTCTCTGGTGAGAACCCCATGTGTGCGGTTGTGGTCTTAAACAAGCTCATCAGATTAACTGTTCTAAATCAGTTTTGTAATGAACATATAACTGTGGTCCAAACAAACATGTTAACACATATATTATACATTGTAAATGTATATTGTCAATTTCGACAGGACATTGTTACTTTTTTGGACCAGTTAAGATGGATACTTAGGACCTTAGCAGGTCAGTCAGTAATAATTTGTATGGATGCAAATGCCAAGTCCCCGATGTGGCACAGCCTGGAGCGGGACGAACGGGGCTCGGAGTTGGAGGACCTAATAATGGAAGCGAATTTGATTGTCTTAAATGAACCTGGGCACCCGCCTACCTTCTCTGGAAGGGCTGGCGCGGTCTCAAACATTGATGTAACACTTGCGACTCTGAGTGCTGCGCCTCATGTGCTCCAGTGGTGTGTTTCTGAGAACGTCACGATCAGTGACCACAATTGTATATTTTTCAACTATGAGACAGAGGTTACAGAAGATCTTGGGGACTTGGTTGAGAGATACAATTACGCTAAAACGAATTGGGAAAGGCTGGCGCAGGAGTTTCGACCACCAGAGCTGGATATGGAAATTGCAGATGTGGACGGTGCAGTAGGAGACCTACTGGTTTCTATTGAAGCAGCTATTGCTGTTTCTGTTCCACGTGTTGCGAGGTATGTTCGCAAGCAAGCTACTCCGTGGTCCCCAGAACTGACCGCGCTTAAGCGGTCTGTCAGGCGGGCGCGGCGTAACTATCAAAGGAGCTTCGCCCAGGACGAGAGACAGTATCATTTGAGAATATATAGAAGATTAAAAGAGAGGTATGTCAACATGGTACAGACCACAAGAAGATCATCCTGGGAAACATTTGTCAAGGACCAGTTGGGGATGGACCCTTGGGGTGTCCCCTACAAACTGGTCCGGGAGAAAATTAGGTCTCCGACTATGTTCTCCACCCTGCGATTGGAAGGAGGTGGGTACACTACGACTTGGGAGGAGACAGCAAGTGTGTTACTGCACACTTTGCTGCCTGATGATACAGAAAATGAGGACACTGAGGAGCAGCGGGGAATACGCCAGGGACTGCTGCAGCAGTACGTTAATGAGGCGGCGGTATACCCCTTCTCTGTTGAGGAGGTGGTGGCTGCGCTTCATACTTTTGCAAGGCGCAAGGCCCCAGGACCAGATCATATACCAGCTGAGATCTTGCAGTTCCTGGCCCCACAGCTGGCTCCAGTGCTTGTTAAAATATACAATCTATGTCTGGAACGTGGTGTATATCCTAATCAGTGGAAGATCGCAGAGGTAGTTATAATTAAGAAGGGTCCCGAGAAGGACCCACAGCTAGCAAAATCATATAGACCGATCTGTTTATTAGATGTTCTGGGCAAGGCCTTTGAAAAGTTACTAGTCGACAGGTTGTACAGTCACCGAATGCTTTATGGCATGAGTGATCGGCAGTTCGGGTTCCGAAAGGGTCGCTCCACACAGGATGCGATCAATGAGGTTGCTCGGACTGTCCGCTCTGC
>NW_025727946.1:67500-70000 GCF_021461385.2 Schistocerca piceifrons
ACAATAGTACCTCCTGTCACAGCGCACAAACAATGACATGAGTCAAAGACACAGGTCTGACACAAGCATAGAATTGGAGCGCCGCCTCTAATAAGCCAAAGGTGCATCCTGACGTGACAAATCTGATCATGTCACAAGCATTCACTTACTATAATCACTATCAACGAACCTGCTCCCCCCCCTTACACCTTTCCTTACAACAACGTGTAACCTAACCTAACCTAACCTAACCTATGTTGTGCCTTAACCTAACCTATGTTGTGCCTTAACCTAACCTATGTTGTGCCTTAACCTAACCTATGTTGTGCCTTAACCTAACCTATGTTGTGCCTTAACCTAACCTATGTTGTGCCTTAACCTAACCTATGTTGTGCCTTAACCTAACCTATGTTGTACCTTAACCTAACCCATGTTGTACCTTAACCTAACCCATGTTGTACCTTAACCTAACCCATGTTGTACCTTAACCTAACCCATGTTGTACCTTAACCTAACCCATGTTGTACCTTAACCTAACCCACGTTGTGCCTTAACCTAACCCACGTTGTGCCTTAACCTAACCCACGTTGTGCCTTAACCTAACCCACGTTGTGCCTTAACCTAACCCACGTTGTACCTTAACCTAACCCACGTTGTCCCCTAACCTAACCCACGTTGTCCCCTAACGTAACCCACGTTGTCCCCTAACGTAACCCACGTTGTCCCCTAACGTAACCCACGTTGTCGCCTAAACCTGCTCTGTAATTGTTATACGACTCGTTCAATTAGTGTAGTGTTGCCCACCCGCAACCCTCGCAATATAGTTCGCTACTCGCACTGCCCGCTCCCCTGTGTATCGCTTCATGTTAAACACCTTGCAAGTCTTGCTCACTTTCCACATGCTCCTGCTGTACACTGTAATGTGGATGGCAGCAGGACGTACATGCCGCCCCTCCCCACGTCCCCACCTTGCCCCCTGCCTTCGCAAGCTGGTTGGTGAGAACTTTGCATGTTCAATGCCCTTCGCATGCGACGTACTCAGGCTACGTTGTGGTGCGGCCTGTGTCAACTGTCCGCTAATGTCGTACGCGTAAACCACAATCTGTACTGCACATTCGTCCTTATGTACTGAATGATACATCGTGGCACATGTGTGACCGTACAACGACTGCGCCCAAAAACGGCGGACCATACAGTGCAAATATTGTGCACGCAGCTACGTGTCGTCTCCCTATGAGAGCTGGATTGCAGTGTGGTACGCCATAGAGACGTGTGGGAGGAACGGACGCCGTGGATGGCGATCAGCATGAGCTGTCTGTTGATGTATTCGGACCTAGTCGTCTCTCCTCACACACCGTGATGGCATGGTGCACCGCGTTCCATATCTGCGACATGCTACAGAGGCCGGTTGACAGTCGTTCGAGCAATGGACATCGCATACGTACGGGGGCCACCTTCCACGTATTGTCTAGGCGTGCACATTTTGTTGCGTGTATGTGGGCAGACGTAGTGTGGCGTGACACCTGACACAGGCATGCAATAATCGTTGAAGTTGCAAATGGCGATGGACGCCTGCGTTTTCTGGTGAAGTTACGCAAATGAACAAATGGTAACCTGTTGTGGTGCGGTTGTTCTCGCTAGGGGTGAATCGGTGATGGCGACGATAGGTTGAGGTACTAACCGGTTGTTCCAGCGATACCCACCATGCCGACGAAACTGAACGGCATCTGGGTGTGAAGCGATACGCGGCGGTGGCTGGGTGGGACCGTCCCCGGCCGGTGAGGGGGCGCCTCCCGGCGTGCTGGCCGCGCGGTGCGTGGGCGCACGCGCTACAGCCGGCTGGTGGGGGCGGCCAGTGGCAGGCGCGCCGGCCGACGGACGCGGCAGGCGTCGCAGCTGCGCGCCGGCGCACCCTGCGCGCGGCGCCGTGCGGCCAAAGTAGGTCCTCGCGGGCCCGGTGC
Source organism: Schistocerca piceifrons (assembly GCF_021461385.2). Classification (NCBI taxonomy): domain Eukaryota; kingdom Metazoa; phylum Arthropoda; class Insecta; order Orthoptera; family Acrididae; genus Schistocerca; species Schistocerca piceifrons. The sequence continues at coordinate 69,441 of NW_025727946.1, forward strand.
GAAGCGCGGTGGACATCTTCAGTGTGCTGGTCCGATTGAGGACTGTGTGCGTTGAGGATGCGCCGCCGCCCGGCGCTCGGCGCCGCGACGCCGTCTGCTGCTCGGTCGCCCCAGCGGTTCTCGCTGGTGGTTTGTATCGCAGCTGTGCGGATGTGTTGGCGCGTGCGCTGTGCTGGGAGAGTTCGCTTCGGCACCCAAGTGGGGCTTTTGTCCTTCTGTGGCGCTGGCGTTGGAGCTGCCGGTCACCGTAGGTGGCGCGTGTTGTCTCCCGCCGGCAATGCCACGACAGCACGCTCCCGGGCCTCTGTCGGCAGCGGCAAGCTCAGTTGGGAGCACGGGTGGTCGCACCGAAAGCGTCTACTCGCCTAACTCCGGGCGATTGCGCCTCTCTCGAACCCGACCAAGTACTTGGGACGGCGCTGCGCGCCGCCGGGACCTGAGAGGGTTTCGAGGTGTATTGTGCAGGGGAGCTCAGCCTCCTCCTGTTTGCAGAATGATTGAGCGGACGCTTGCGTGTTCGCGCGGGCCCCCGGGACACACTCCCGGGCGGCCGGCTGCTC
>NW_025727946.1:75000-77500 GCF_021461385.2 Schistocerca piceifrons
GGGGCGTGTCGGGCTTGGTCGGGAAGTGGGTCAGCGCTAACGTGCCGGGCCTGGGCGAGGTGAGTGCCGTAGGGGTGCCGGTAAGTGCGGGCGTTTAGCGCGGGCGTGGTCTGCTCTCGCCGTTGGTCGGCCTCGTGCTGGCCGGCGGTGCAGGATGCGCGCGCCTGCGCGGCGTTCGCGCCCCGGTGCTTCAACCTGCGTGCAGGATCCGAGCTCGGTCCCGTGCCTTGGCCTCCCACGGATCTTCCTTGCTGCGAGGCCGCGTCCGCCTTAGCGTGCTCCTCCGGGGGCGCGCGGGTGCGCGGATTCTCTTCGGCCGCCATTCAACGATCAACTCAGAACTGGCACGGACTGGGGGAATCCGACTGTCTAATTAAAACAAAGCATTGCGATGGCCCTAGCGGGTGTTGACGCAATGTGATTTCTGCCCAGTGCTCTGAATGTCAACGTGAAGAAATTCAAGCAAGCGCGGGTAAACGGCGGGAGTAACTATGACTCTCATAGTTACTGGGCAAGTGAAGCGCAATACATGGGCCATGCCCTCTTAGCCTCTCCTTGCCTGCGGCTTCCCCCCTTCCCGTGGGCCCGCCGATACGCCAGTCCTTGATAGGACTGGTAAGCAGAGTGGAAGTCCGCACTTGGGGCTTTGGGGGGTTACCAGCCCTCCATCGCAAAACCCTTAATGTTGGGACAACAAGAGAAGAAAACACGGGTACCGGGCCTTCCGCTGAAGGACCCGGCCCAACAGTCCCGACTGCTAGCCTGCCAACCCTCCCTGAAGTAGAGCAGGCCGTGGAGCCATGGTTCCACTGCAGCATTTGCAGCCGTGCCTTCCGCAGCAAGATCGGGCTCGGACAACACCGCCGCCGCGCCCATCCGGAAGCGGCAAATGCGGAGATTATAACCGATAGGAAGAGAGCTCGGTGGGCGGAAGAAGAAATGCGGGAGCTCGCCCTGGCGGAGGCTAGGCTTCTCTGTGCCAGTGACTCCAAAGTCCTCTTTGCAAACCAGGAGCTTCTACCCCTGTTTCCGCACCGTACCCTGGATGCCATCAAGTGCAGGAGGAGGACGGTGGCACACAGGACGATGGTGCGGGAATACGTAGAGGAGCTGAGGCGGGAACAACAGACGCAGCATGGTCTGCGCCATTCACCCGTCCCGGAGTCGCTGCCGGAGGGGCCACCCTCTCCGCCGGAGCTTGAGCGCCCGCCACAAACATCTGTAGTCGACGAAGCTATATGGAGGCACCTCGCCGGCCTGCCGCGGTCGGCCGCGCGCTTCTCGGCCCTGGACGACCTTGCGTGTTTGGGGCCGGGTACGCCGTTGGCAGTGGTCGCGGCTGGGCTGCCTGAGGCCCTCCGTGCTGTCGGCTCTGAGGAAGCAGGAGCAAGGAAGAGCAAGACGTTGCGCCCGCCATCCAAGCAGCGGTCTGGTGGTGGCCCTCCGCTCTCCAAGCGGAAGCGCCGCCGGTGGGAATATGCCAGATGTCAGGATGCCTTCAGGAAGAATCGCGCGCGCTGCGTGCGTGGTCTCCTGGATGGCACCCTGCTCCAGCCGCCGTCGAACATCCCTGGGCTGGTGGACTTCTGGCGCAGCCTCTTCACGACAGAGCCACCTTCCAACGCTGGCTCCATTCCCGACCGGCTTCTCCCGCGCTCGGAGTCTGTTGACTTTGAGCGCCTATGGAGGCCGATCACTGCAGAAGAGGTTGCGGCCGCCCTGCCGCCCAGAGGCTCCGTTGCCGGCCCTGACGGCCTCTCGCCGGTGCAGCTGCGCCGCCTTCCAGCGGAGGTCACCACCAAACTCCTAAACCTTTTCCTGCTTACCCGCAAGCTCCCCCCTTCCCTCCTCCGAGCCAGGACCTCTTTGCTGCCTAAGACAGCCGCCCCAGCATCCCCCGCTGACTTTCGGCCCATCACCGTCTGCTCGGTGCTAGCCCGAACCTTCCATAAGGTTCTGGCGACTCGCCTTATGCAGATGTGTGCTGTGGACGAACGTCAGCGGGCTTTCATCCCAAGGGATGGGATGCTGGAGAACACTTTCCTACTCGACCGGATACTCGTCGGCGCCGTCCGCCGCTGTCGTTCTGTGTTCATGGCATCCCTCGATGTGTCCAAGGCGTTCGATTCGTTGGACCATGCGGCTTTGCGTCCTGTGCTTAAAGCCCATGGTCTGCCGGACGAATTCATTGACTACGTCGAGGGCTGCTATGCGGACAGCACGACGGTAATTGCGGGGGGTGGCGACGAGTCCCCGGCCGTGCGGCCAGCAAGAGGTGTTCGGCAAGGAGATCCTCTGTCCCCTCTCCTGTTCAATTTCGCTGTTGATTATGTTCTAGATCAGCTGCCCTCACACGTAGGTGTCAAGGTGTTGGGCCGCCAGACGAACGCGGCGGCCTTCGCGGATGACATCCTGCTCTTCGCCTCCACGAGGGGGGGCCTGCAGTCCCTTATCAACGCAGCAGTAGCAGCCCTCGACCAGCTGGGGCTGCGTGTTAACC
>NW_025727946.1:82500-85000 GCF_021461385.2 Schistocerca piceifrons
TTAACCTAACCTATGTTGTACCTTAACCTAACCCATGTTGTACCTTAACCTAACCCATGTTGTACCTTAACCTAACCCATGTTGTACCTTAACCTAACCCATGTTGTACCTTAACCTAACCCACGTTGTGCCTTAACCTAACCCACGTTGTGCCTTAACCTAACCCACGTTGTGCCTTAACCTAACCCACGTTGTGCCTTAACCTAACCCACGTTGTACCTTAACCTAACCCACGTTGTCCCCTAACCTAACCCACGTTGTCCCCTAACGTAACCCACGTTGTCCCCTAACGTAACCCACGTTGTCCCCTAACGTAACCCACGTTGTCGCCTAAACCTGCTCTGTAATTGTTATACGACTCGTTCAATTAGTGTAGTGTTGCCCACCCGCAACCCTCGCAATATAGTTCGCTACTCGCACTGCCCGCTCCCCTGTGTATCGCTTCATGTTAAACACCTTGCAAGTCTTGCTCACTTTCCACATGCTCCTGCTGTACACTGTAATGTGGATGGCAGCAGGACGTACATGCCGCCCCTCCCCACGTCCCCACCTTGCCCCCTGCCTTCGCAAGCTGGTTGGTGAGAACTTTGCATGTTCAATGCCCTTCGCATGCGACGTACTCAGGCTACGTTGTGGTGCGGCCTGTGTCAACTGTCCGCTAATGTCGTACGCGTAAACCACAATCTGTACTGCACATTCGTCCTTATGTACTGAATGATACATCGTGGCACATGTGTGACCGTACAACGACTGCGCCCAAAAACGGCGGACCATACAGTGCAAATATTGTGCACGCAGCTACGTGTCGTCTCCCTATGAGAGCTGGATTGCAGTGTGGTACGCCATAGAGACGTGTGGGAGGAACGGACGCCGTGGATGGCGATCAGCATGAGCTGTCTGTTGATGTATTCGGACCTAGTCGTCTCTCCTCACACACCGTGATGGCATGGTGCACCGCGTTCCATATCTGCGACATGCTACAGAGGCCGGTTGACAGTCGTTCGAGCAATGGACATCGCATACGTACGGGGGCCACCTTCCACGTATTGTCTAGGCGTGCACATTTTGTTGCGTGTATGTGGGCAGACGTAGTGTGGCGTGACACCTGACACAGGCATGCAATAATCGTTGAAGTTGCAAATGGCGATGGACGCCTGCGTTTTCTGGTGAAGTTACGCAAATGAACAAATGGTAACCTGTTGTGGTGCGGTTGTTCTCGCTAGGGGTGAATCGGTGATGGCGACGATAGGTTGAGGTACTAACCGGTTGTTCCAGCGATACCCACCATGCCGACGAAACTGAACGGCATCTGGGTGTGAAGCGATACGCGGCGGTGGCTGGGTGGGACCGTCCCCGGCCGGTGAGGGGGCGCCTCCCGGCGTGCTGGCCGCGCGGTGCGTGGGCGCACGCGCTACAGCCGGCTGGTGGGGGCGGCCAGTGGCAGGCGCGCCGGCCGACGGACGCGGCAGGCGTCGCAGCTGCGCGCCGGCGCACCCTGCGCGCGGCGCCGTGCGGCCAAAGTAGGTCCTCGCGGGCCCGGTGCGAAGCGCGGTGGACATCTTCAGTGTGCTGGTCCGATTGAGGACTGTGTGCGTTGAGGATGCGCCGCCGCCCGGCGCTCGGCGCCGCGACGCCGTCTGCTGCTCGGTCGCCCCAGCGGTTCTCGCTGGTGGTTTGTATCGCAGCTGTGCGGATGTGTTGGCGCGTGCGCTGTGCTGGGAGAGTTCGCTTCGGCACCCAAGTGGGGCTTTTGTCCTTCTGTGGCGCTGGCGTTGGAGCTGCCGGTCACCGTAGGTGGCGCGTGTTGTCTCCCGCCGGCAATGCCACGACAGCACGCTCCCGGGCCTCTGTCGGCAGCGGCAAGCTCAGTTGGGAGCACGGGTGGTCGCACCGAAAGCGTCTACTCGCCTAACTCCGGGCGATTGCGCCTCTCTCGAACCCGACCAAGTACTTGGGACGGCGCTGCGCGCCGCCGGGACCTGAGAGGGTTTCGAGGTGTATTGTGCAGGGGAGCTCAGCCTCCTCCTGTTTGCAGAATGATTGAGCGGACGCTTGCGTGTTCGCGCGGGCCCCCGGGACACACTCCCGGGCGGCCGGCTGCTCAGCTCTAGTTGACGCAGCTCCCTGGTTGATCCTGCCAGTAGTCATATGCTTGTCTCAAAGATTAAGCCATGCATGTCTCAGTACAAGCCGCATTAAGGTGAAACCGCGAATGGCTCATTAAATCAGTTATGGTTCCTTAGATCGTACCCACGTTACTTGGATAACTGTGGTAATTCTAGAGCTAATACATGCAAACAGAGTCCCGACCAGAGATGGAAGGGACGCTTTTATTAGATCAAAACCAATCGGTCGGCTCGTCCGGTCCGTTTGCCTTGGTGACTCTGAATAACTTTGGGCTGATCGCACGGTCCTCGTACCGGCGACGCATCTTTCAAATGTCTGCCTTATCAACTGTCGATGGTAGGTTCTGCGCCTACCATGGTTGTAACGGGTAACG
>NW_025727946.1:92500-95000 GCF_021461385.2 Schistocerca piceifrons
CGCACTCGTAAAGTGCAATCCACCCCTATAACTTGCGTTTCATGAAGAGTTATTTCCAATATGCGACATTCCCGCTGTCCGTATACATGAGCCGCGACCTGTACCACTTACGAGCGAGAGACGCGATCGCGTTGCTCACTGTACGGCGTCCGATACCGAGCCATCAGCATGTCGGTCCCCATGCGCGTTGCACTCGCACTCGCACTCGCAGTCGCAAAAACGTGGGGCAAATATATTACGCGGAAGAGTTATAACAGACCGAGCCCCACTGCATGGGGGGAGTCTTTGTCACTAATGTACACAGATGGAACATTTTGGACTGGAACCAGATTACCCGTACACACGGCGCTGATTAGTAATCAATGCAGAGCCATCAAATTACAGAATATATATACAACTGTCCGTATACATGCTGAAAGAGTGTGCCCACAATGGGAACCACACGTCAGCCAGACACTCTCATCACGCACCACTCTCTGCTTCTAACGGGCGCACATACAATATGTAAGCACCAGCATGGAACAACATCCAGTGCATCCTCTCCGCCACATTACACAATCCACACTATCACAACCAGACCAGGAGGTCCATGCGGAAAATAGAATATCCCCCCCTTTCGACATCCACCATTGCGCAGATAAGGCACCAATACCCACACATGTCCTATACAACGGTGCACCCAACATCACAATAGTACCTCCTGTCACAGCGCACAAACAATGACATGAGTCAAAGACACAGGTCTGACACAAGCATAGAATTGGAGCGCCGCCTCTAATAAGCCAAAGGTGCATCCTGACGTGACAAATCTGATCATGTCACAAGCATTCACTTACTATAATCACTATCAACGAACCTGCTCCCCCCCCTTACACCTTTCCTTACAACAACGTGTAACCTAACCTAACCTAACCTAACCTATGTTGTGCCTTAACCTAACCTATGTTGTGCCTTAACCTAACCTATGTTGTGCCTTAACCTAACCTATGTTGTGCCTTAACCTAACCTATGTTGTGCCTTAACCTAACCTATGTTGTGCCTTAACCTAACCTATGTTGTGCCTTAACCTAACCTATGTTGTACCTTAACCTAACCCATGTTGTACCTTAACCTAACCCATGTTGTACCTTAACCTAACCCATGTTGTACCTTAACCTAACCCATGTTGTACCTTAACCTAACCCACGTTGTACCTTAACCTAACCCACGTTGTGCCTTAACCTAACCCACGTTGTGCCTTAACCTAACCCACGTTGTGCCTTAACCTAACCCACGTTGTGCCTTAACCTAACCCACGTTGTACCTTAACCTAACCCACGTTGTCCCCTAACCTAACCCACGTTGTCCCCTAACGTAACCCACGTTGTCCCCTAACGTAACCCACGTTGTCCCCTAACGTAACCCACGTTGTCGCCTAAACCTGCTCTGTAATTGTTATACGACTCGTTCAATTAGTGTAGTGTTGCCCACCCGCAACCCTCGCAATATAGTTCGCTACTCGCACTGCCCGCTCCCCTGTGTATCGCTTCATGTTAAACACCTTGCAAGTCTTGCTCACTTTCCACATGCTCCTGCTGTACACTGTAATGTGGATGGCAGCAGGACGTACATGCCGCCCCTCCCCACGTCCCCACCTTGCCCCCTGCCTTCGCAAGCTGGTTGGTGAGAACTTTGCATGTTCAATGCCCTTCGCATGCGACGTACTCAGGCTACGTTGTGGTGCGGCCTGTGTCAACTGTCCGCTAATGTCGTACGCGTAAACCACAATCTGTACTGCACATTCGTCCTTATGTACTGAATGATACATCGTGGCACATGTGTGACCGTACAACGACTGCGCCCAAAAACGGCGGACCATACAGTGCAAATATTGTGCACGCAGCTACGTGTCGTCTCCCTATGAGAGCTGGATTGCAGTGTGGTACGCCATAGAGACGTGTGGGAGGAACGGACGCCGTGGATGGCGATCAGCATGAGCTGTCTGTTGATGTATTCGGACCTAGTCGTCTCTCCTCACACACCGTGATGGCATGGTGCACCGCGTTCCATATCTGCGACATGCTACAGAGGCCGGTTGACAGTCGTTCGAGCAATGGACATCGCATACGTACGGGGGCCACCTTCCACGTATTGTCTAGGCGTGCACATTTTGTTGCGTGTATGTGGGCAGACGTAGTGTGGCGTGACACCTGACACAGGCATGCAATAATCGTTGAAGTTGCAAATGGCGATGGACGCCTGCGTTTTCTGGTGAAGTTACGCAAATGAACAAATGGTAACCTGTTGTGGTGCGGTTGTTCTCGCTAGGGGTGAATCGGTGATGGCGACGATAGGTTGAGGTACTAACCGGTTGTTCCAGCGATACCCACCATGCCGACGAAACTGAACGGCATCTGGGTGTGAAGCGATACGCGGCGGTGGCTGGGTGGGACCGTCCCCGGCCGGTGAGGGGGCGCCTCCCGGCGTGCTGGCCGCGCGGTGCGTGGGCGCACGCGCTACA
>NW_025727946.1:105000-110000 GCF_021461385.2 Schistocerca piceifrons
TAAACCTGCTCTGTAATTGTTATACGACTCGTTCAATTAGTGTAGTGTTGCCCACCCGCAACCCTCGCAATATAGTTCGCTACTCGCACTGCCCGCTCCCCTGTGTATCGCTTCATGTTAAACACCTTGCAAGTCTTGCTCACTTTCCACATGCTCCTGCTGTACACTGTAATGTGGATGGCAGCAGGACGTACATGCCGCCCCTCCCCACGTCCCCACCTTGCCCCCTGCCTTCGCAAGCTGGTTGGTGAGAACTTTGCATGTTCAATGCCCTTCGCATGCGACGTACTCAGGCTACGTTGTGGTGCGGCCTGTGTCAACTGTCCGCTAATGTCGTACGCGTAAACCACAATCTGTACTGCACATTCGTCCTTATGTACTGAATGATACATCGTGGCACATGTGTGACCGTACAACGACTGCGCCCAAAAACGGCGGACCATACAGTGCAAATATTGTGCACGCAGCTACGTGTCGTCTCCCTATGAGAGCTGGATTGCAGTGTGGTACGCCATAGAGACGTGTGGGAGGAACGGACGCCGTGGATGGCGATCAGCATGAGCTGTCTGTTGATGTATTCGGACCTAGTCGTCTCTCCTCACACACCGTGATGGCATGGTGCACCGCGTTCCATATCTGCGACATGCTACAGAGGCCGGTTGACAGTCGTTCGAGCAATGGACATCGCATACGTACGGGGGCCACCTTCCACGTATTGTCTAGGCGTGCACATTTTGTTGCGTGTATGTGGGCAGACGTAGTGTGGCGTGACACCTGACACAGGCATGCAATAATCGTTGAAGTTGCAAATGGCGATGGACGCCTGCGTTTTCTGGTGAAGTTACGCAAATGAACAAATGGTAACCTGTTGTGGTGCGGTTGTTCTCGCTAGGGGTGAATCGGTGATGGCGACGATAGGTTGAGGTACTAACCGGTTGTTCCAGCGATACCCACCATGCCGACGAAACTGAACGGCATCTGGGTGTGAAGCGATACGCGGCGGTGGCTGGGTGGGACCGTCCCCGGCCGGTGAGGGGGCGCCTCCCGGCGTGCTGGCCGCGCGGTGCGTGGGCGCACGCGCTACAGCCGGCTGGTGGGGGCGGCCAGTGGCAGGCGCGCCGGCCGACGGACGCGGCAGGCGTCGCAGCTGCGCGCCGGCGCACCCTGCGCGCGGCGCCGTGCGGCCAAAGTAGGTCCTCGCGGGCCCGGTGCGAAGCGCGGTGGACATCTTCAGTGTGCTGGTCCGATTGAGGACTGTGTGCGTTGAGGATGCGCCGCCGCCCGGCGCTCGGCGCCGCGACGCCGTCTGCTGCTCGGTCGCCCCAGCGGTTCTCGCTGGTGGTTTGTATCGCAGCTGTGCGGATGTGTTGGCGCGTGCGCTGTGCTGGGAGAGTTCGCTTCGGCACCCAAGTGGGGCTTTTGTCCTTCTGTGGCGCTGGCGTTGGAGCTGCCGGTCACCGTAGGTGGCGCGTGTTGTCTCCCGCCGGCAATGCCACGACAGCACGCTCCCGGGCCTCTGTCGGCAGCGGCAAGCTCAGTTGGGAGCACGGGTGGTCGCACCGAAAGCGTCTACTCGCCTAACTCCGGGCGATTGCGCCTCTCTCGAACCCGACCAAGTACTTGGGACGGCGCTGCGCGCCGCCGGGACCTGAGAGGGTTTCGAGGTGTATTGTGCAGGGGAGCTCAGCCTCCTCCTGTTTGCAGAATGATTGAGCGGACGCTTGCGTGTTCGCGCGGGCCCCCGGGACACACTCCCGGGCGGCCGGCTGCTCAGCTCTAGTTGACGCAGCTCCCTGGTTGATCCTGCCAGTAGTCATATGCTTGTCTCAAAGATTAAGCCATGCATGTCTCAGTACAAGCCGCATTAAGGTGAAACCGCGAATGGCTCATTAAATCAGTTATGGTTCCTTAGATCGTACCCACGTTACTTGGATAACTGTGGTAATTCTAGAGCTAATACATGCAAACAGAGTCCCGACCAGAGATGGAAGGGACGCTTTTATTAGATCAAAACCAATCGGTCGGCTCGTCCGGTCCGTTTGCCTTGGTGACTCTGAATAACTTTGGGCTGATCGCACGGTCCTCGTACCGGCGACGCATCTTTCAAATGTCTGCCTTATCAACTGTCGATGGTAGGTTCTGCGCCTACCATGGTTGTAACGGGTAACGGGGAATCAGGGTTCGATTCCGGAGAGGGAGCCTGAGAAACGGCTACCACATCCAAGGAAGGCAGCAGGCGCGCAAATTACCCACTCCCGGCACGGGGAGGTAGTGACGAAAAATAACGATACGGGACTCATCCGAGGCCCCGTAATCGGAATGAGTACACTTTAAATCCTTTAACGAGTATCTATTGGAGGGCAAGTCTGGTGCCAGCAGCCGCGGTAATTCCAGCTCCAATAGCGTATATTAAAGTTGTTGCGGTTAAAAAGCTCGTAGTTGGATTTGTGTCCCACGCTGTTGGTTCACCGCCCGTCGGTGTTTAACTGGCATGTATCGTGGGACGTCCTGCCGGTGGGGCGAGCCGAAGGCGTGCGACCGCCTCGTGCGTGCTCGTGCGTCCCGAGGCGGACCCCGTTGAAATCCTACCAGGGTGCTCTTTATTGAGTGTCTCGGTGGGCCGGCACGTTTACTTTGAACAAATTAGAGTGCTTAAAGCAGGCAAGCCCGCCTGAATACTGTGTGCATGGAATAATGGAATAGGACCTCGGTTCTATTTTGTTGGTTTTCGGAACCCGAGGTAATGATTAATAGGGACAGGCGGGGGCATTCGTATTGCGACGTTAGAGGTGAAATTCTTGGATCGTCGCAAGACGAACAGAAGCGAAAGCATTTGCCAAGTATGTTTTCATTAATCAAGAACGAAAGTTAGAGGTTCGAAGGCGATCAGATACCGCCCTAGTTCTAACCATAAACGATGCCAGCCAGCGATCCGCCGCAGTTCCTCCGATGACTCGGCGGGCAGCCTCCGGGAAACCAAAGCTTTTGGGTTCCGGGGGAAGTATGGTTGCAAAGCTGAAACTTAAAGGAATTGACGGAAGGGCACCACCAGGAGTGGAGCCTGCGGCTTAATTTGACTCAACACGGGAAACCTCACCAGGCCCGGACACCGGAAGGATTGACAGATTGATAGCTCTTTCTTGATTCGGTGGGTGGTGGTGCATGGCCGTTCTTAGTTGGTGGAGCGATTTGTCTGGTTAATTCCGATAACGAACGAGACTCTAGCCTGCTAACTAGTCGCGTGACATCCTTCGTGCTGTCAGCGATTACTTTTCTTCTTAGAGGGACAGGCGGCTTCTAGCCGCACGAGATTGAGCAATAACGGGTCTGTGATGCCCTTAGATGTTCTGGGCCGCACGCGCGCTACACTGAAGGAATCAGCGTGTCTTCCTAGGCCGAAAGGTCGGGGTAACCCGCTGAACCTCCTTCGTGCTAGGGATTGGGGCTTGCAATTGTTCCCCATGAACGAGGAATTCCCAGTAAGCGCGAGTCATAAGCTCGCGTTGATTACGTCCCTGCCCTTTGTACACACCGCCCGTCGCTACTACCGATTGAATGATTTAGTGAGGTCTTCGGACTGGTACGCGGCATTGACTCTGTCGTTGCCGATGCTACCGGAAAGATGACCAAACTTGATCATTTAGAGGAAGTAAAAGTCGTAACAAGGTTTCCGTAGGTGAACCTGCGGAAGGATCATTACCGACTAGACTGCATGTCTTTCGATGTGCGTGTCGTGTCGCGCAACACGCTACCTGTACGGCTCGCCGTAGCCGTGCGCCGCGTGCGGAACCACGCGTGCCTCTCAAAACTAGCGGCAATGTTGTGTGGTACGAGCGCTGAAGCGCTGGAGCGGCTGGCCTGCGGCACCTGGCGCCTGGCGCCGGTTTTGAATGACTTTCGCCCGAGTGCCTGTCCGCTCCGGTGTGGAGCCGTACGACGCCCGTCGGCCGTGAGGCCGTTGGACACAGAACGCTGGAACAGGGGCCGCCACACGCCTCACTCCCGCCTATGCGACCGTCTCGAAAGAGACGGCGGAAACTGAGAAAAGATCACCCAGGACGGTGGATCACTCGGCTCGTGGGTCGATGAAGAACGCAGCAAATTGCGCGTCGACATGTGAACTGCAGGACACATGAACATCGACGTTTCGAACGCACATTGCGGTCCATGGATTCCGTTCCCGGGCCACGTCTGGCTGAGGGTCGGCTACGTATACTGAAGCGCGCGGCGTTTGCCCCGCTTCGCAGACCTGGGAGTGTCGCGGCCGCCTGTGGGGCCGGCCGCGTCTCCTCAAACGTGCGATGCGCGCCCGTCGCCTGGCGGTTCGCATACCGGTACTTTCTCGGTAGCGTGCACAGCCGGCTGGCGGTGTGGCGTGCGACACCTCGTACAACGACCTCAGAGCAGGCGAGACTACCCGCTGAATTTAAGCATATTACTAAGCGGAGGAAAAGAAACTAACAAGGATTCCCCCAGTAGCGGCGAGCGAACAGGGAAGAGTCCAGCACCGAACCCCGCAGGCTGCCGCCTGTCGTGGCATGTGGTGTTTGGGAGGGTCCACTACCCCGACGCCTCGCGCCGAGCCCAAGTCCAACTTGAATGAGGCCACGGCCCGTAGAGGGTGCCAGGCCCGTAGCGGCCGGTGCGAGCGTCGGCGGGACCTCTCCTTCGAGTCGGGTTGCTTGAGAGTGCAGCTCCAAGTGGGTGGTAAACTCCATCTGAGACTAAATATGACCACGAGACCGATAGCGAACAAGTACCGTGAGGGAAAGTTGAAAAGAACTTTGAAGAGAGAGTTCAAAAGTACGTGAAACCGTTCTGGGGTAAACGTGAGAAGTCCGAAAGGTCGAACGGGTGAGATTCACGCCCATCCGGCCACTGGCCTCCGCCCTCGGCAGATGGGGCCGGCCGCCCGCGCGGAGCAATCCGCGGCGGGGTCGTGTCCGGTTGCCTTTCCACTCGCCGCGGGGTGGGGCCGTTCCGGTGTGCGGTGGGCCGCA
>NW_025727946.1:115000-117500 GCF_021461385.2 Schistocerca piceifrons
TTACCCGTACACACGGCGCTGATTAGTAATCAATGCAGAGCCATCAAATTACAGAATATATATACAACTGTCCGTATACATGCTGAAAGAGTGTGCCCACAATGGGAACCACACGTCAGCCAGACACTCTCATCACGCACCACTCTCTGCTTCTAACGGGCGCACATACAATATGTAAGCACCAGCATGGAACAACATCCAGTGCATCCTCTCCGCCACATTACACAATCCACACTATCACAACCAGACCAGGAGGTCCATGCGGAAAATAGAATATCCCCCCCTTTCGACATCCACCATTGCGCAGATAAGGCACCAATACCCACACATGTCCTATACAACGGTGCACCCAACATCACAATAGTACCTCCTGTCACAGCGCACAAACAATGACATGAGTCAAAGACACAGGTCTGACACAAGCATAGAATTGGAGCGCCGCCTCTAATAAGCCAAAGGTGCATCCTGACGTGACAAATCTGATCATGTCACAAGCATTCACTTACTATAATCACTATCAACGAACCTGCTCCCCCCCCTTACACCTTTCCTTACAACAACGTGTAACCTAACCTAACCTAACCTAACCTATGTTGTGCCTTAACCTAACCTATGTTGTGCCTTAACCTAACCTATGTTGTGCCTTAACCTAACCTATGTTGTGCCTTAACCTAACCTATGTTGTGCCTTAACCTAACCTATGTTGTGCCTTAACCTAACCTATGTTGTACCTTAACCTAACCCATGTTGTACCTTAACCTAACCCATGTTGTACCTTAACCTAACCCATGTTGTACCTTAACCTAACCCATGTTGTACCTTAACCTAACCCACGTTGTGCCTTAACCTAACCCACGTTGTGCCTTAACCTAACCCACGTTGTGCCTTAACCTAACCCACGTTGTGCCTTAACCTAACCCACGTTGTACCTTAACCTAACCCACGTTGTCCCCTAACCTAACCCACGTTGTCCCCTAACGTAACCCACGTTGTCCCCTAACGTAACCCACGTTGTCCCCTAACGTAACCCACGTTGTCGCCTAAACCTGCTCTGTAATTGTTATACGACTCGTTCAATTAGTGTAGTGTTGCCCACCCGCAACCCTCGCAATATAGTTCGCTACTCGCACTGCCCGCTCCCCTGTGTATCGCTTCATGTTAAACACCTTGCAAGTCTTGCTCACTTTCCACATGCTCCTGCTGTACACTGTAATGTGGATGGCAGCAGGACGTACATGCCGCCCCTCCCCACGTCCCCACCTTGCCCCCTGCCTTCGCAAGCTGGTTGGTGAGAACTTTGCATGTTCAATGCCCTTCGCATGCGACGTACTCAGGCTACGTTGTGGTGCGGCCTGTGTCAACTGTCCGCTAATGTCGTACGCGTAAACCACAATCTGTACTGCACATTCGTCCTTATGTACTGAATGATACATCGTGGCACATGTGTGACCGTACAACGACTGCGCCCAAAAACGGCGGACCATACAGTGCAAATATTGTGCACGCAGCTACGTGTCGTCTCCCTATGAGAGCTGGATTGCAGTGTGGTACGCCATAGAGACGTGTGGGAGGAACGGACGCCGTGGATGGCGATCAGCATGAGCTGTCTGTTGATGTATTCGGACCTAGTCGTCTCTCCTCACACACCGTGATGGCATGGTGCACCGCGTTCCATATCTGCGACATGCTACAGAGGCCGGTTGACAGTCGTTCGAGCAATGGACATCGCATACGTACGGGGGCCACCTTCCACGTATTGTCTAGGCGTGCACATTTTGTTGCGTGTATGTGGGCAGACGTAGTGTGGCGTGACACCTGACACAGGCATGCAATAATCGTTGAAGTTGCAAATGGCGATGGACGCCTGCGTTTTCTGGTGAAGTTACGCAAATGAACAAATGGTAACCTGTTGTGGTGCGGTTGTTCTCGCTAGGGGTGAATCGGTGATGGCGACGATAGGTTGAGGTACTAACCGGTTGTTCCAGCGATACCCACCATGCCGACGAAACTGAACGGCATCTGGGTGTGAAGCGATACGCGGCGGTGGCTGGGTGGGACCGTCCCCGGCCGGTGAGGGGGCGCCTCCCGGCGTGCTGGCCGCGCGGTGCGTGGGCGCACGCGCTACAGCCGGCTGGTGGGGGCGGCCAGTGGCAGGCGCGCCGGCCGACGGACGCGGCAGGCGTCGCAGCTGCGCGCCGGCGCACCCTGCGCGCGGCGCCGTGCGGCCAAAGTAGGTCCTCGCGGGCCCGGTGCGAAGCGCGGTGGACATCTTCAGTGTGCTGGTCCGATTGAGGACTGTGTGCGTTGAGGATGCGCCGCCGCCCGGCGCTCGGCGCCGCGACGCCGTCTGCTGCTCGGTCGCCCCAGCGGTTCTCGCTGGTGGTTTGTATCGCAGCTGTGCGGATGTGTTGGCGCGTGCGCTGTGCTGGGAGAGTTCGCTTCGGCACCCAAGTGGGGCTTTTGTCCTTCTGTGGCGCTGGCGTTGGAGCTGCCGGTCACC
>NW_025727946.1:127500-130000 GCF_021461385.2 Schistocerca piceifrons
GTACTGAATGATACATCGTGGCACATGTGTGACCGTACAACGACTGCGCCCAAAAACGGCGGACCATACAGTGCAAATATTGTGCACGCAGCTACGTGTCGTCTCCCTATGAGAGCTGGATTGCAGTGTGGTACGCCATAGAGACGTGTGGGAGGAACGGACGCCGTGGATGGCGATCAGCATGAGCTGTCTGTTGATGTATTCGGACCTAGTCGTCTCTCCTCACACACCGTGATGGCATGGTGCACCGCGTTCCATATCTGCGACATGCTACAGAGGCCGGTTGACAGTCGTTCGAGCAATGGACATCGCATACGTACGGGGGCCACCTTCCACGTATTGTCTAGGCGTGCACATTTTGTTGCGTGTATGTGGGCAGACGTAGTGTGGCGTGACACCTGACACAGGCATGCAATAATCGTTGAAGTTGCAAATGGCGATGGACGCCTGCGTTTTCTGGTGAAGTTACGCAAATGAACAAATGGTAACCTGTTGTGGTGCGGTTGTTCTCGCTAGGGGTGAATCGGTGATGGCGACGATAGGTTGAGGTACTAACCGGTTGTTCCAGCGATACCCACCATGCCGACGAAACTGAACGGCATCTGGGTGTGAAGCGATACGCGGCGGTGGCTGGGTGGGACCGTCCCCGGCCGGTGAGGGGGCGCCTCCCGGCGTGCTGGCCGCGCGGTGCGTGGGCGCACGCGCTACAGCCGGCTGGTGGGGGCGGCCAGTGGCAGGCGCGCCGGCCGACGGACGCGGCAGGCGTCGCAGCTGCGCGCCGGCGCACCCTGCGCGCGGCGCCGTGCGGCCAAAGTAGGTCCTCGCGGGCCCGGTGCGAAGCGCGGTGGACATCTTCAGTGTGCTGGTCCGATTGAGGACTGTGTGCGTTGAGGATGCGCCGCCGCCCGGCGCTCGGCGCCGCGACGCCGTCTGCTGCTCGGTCGCCCCAGCGGTTCTCGCTGGTGGTTTGTATCGCAGCTGTGCGGATGTGTTGGCGCGTGCGCTGTGCTGGGAGAGTTCGCTTCGGCACCCAAGTGGGGCTTTTGTCCTTCTGTGGCGCTGGCGTTGGAGCTGCCGGTCACCGTAGGTGGCGCGTGTTGTCTCCCGCCGGCAATGCCACGACAGCACGCTCCCGGGCCTCTGTCGGCAGCGGCAAGCTCAGTTGGGAGCACGGGTGGTCGCACCGAAAGCGTCTACTCGCCTAACTCCGGGCGATTGCGCCTCTCTCGAACCCGACCAAGTACTTGGGACGGCGCTGCGCGCCGCCGGGACCTGAGAGGGTTTCGAGGTGTATTGTGCAGGGGAGCTCAGCCTCCTCCTGTTTGCAGAATGATTGAGCGGACGCTTGCGTGTTCGCGCGGGCCCCCGGGACACACTCCCGGGCGGCCGGCTGCTCAGCTCTAGTTGACGCAGCTCCCTGGTTGATCCTGCCAGTAGTCATATGCTTGTCTCAAAGATTAAGCCATGCATGTCTCAGTACAAGCCGCATTAAGGTGAAACCGCGAATGGCTCATTAAATCAGTTATGGTTCCTTAGATCGTACCCACGTTACTTGGATAACTGTGGTAATTCTAGAGCTAATACATGCAAACAGAGTCCCGACCAGAGATGGAAGGGACGCTTTTATTAGATCAAAACCAATCGGTCGGCTCGTCCGGTCCGTTTGCCTTGGTGACTCTGAATAACTTTGGGCTGATCGCACGGTCCTCGTACCGGCGACGCATCTTTCAAATGTCTGCCTTATCAACTGTCGATGGTAGGTTCTGCGCCTACCATGGTTGTAACGGGTAACGGGGAATCAGGGTTCGATTCCGGAGAGGGAGCCTGAGAAACGGCTACCACATCCAAGGAAGGCAGCAGGCGCGCAAATTACCCACTCCCGGCACGGGGAGGTAGTGACGAAAAATAACGATACGGGACTCATCCGAGGCCCCGTAATCGGAATGAGTACACTTTAAATCCTTTAACGAGTATCTATTGGAGGGCAAGTCTGGTGCCAGCAGCCGCGGTAATTCCAGCTCCAATAGCGTATATTAAAGTTGTTGCGGTTAAAAAGCTCGTAGTTGGATTTGTGTCCCACGCTGTTGGTTCACCGCCCGTCGGTGTTTAACTGGCATGTATCGTGGGACGTCCTGCCGGTGGGGCGAGCCGAAGGCGTGCGACCGCCTCGTGCGTGCTCGTGCGTCCCGAGGCGGACCCCGTTGAAATCCTACCAGGGTGCTCTTTATTGAGTGTCTCGGTGGGCCGGCACGTTTACTTTGAACAAATTAGAGTGCTTAAAGCAGGCAAGCCCGCCTGAATACTGTGTGCATGGAATAATGGAATAGGACCTCGGTTCTATTTTGTTGGTTTTCGGAACCCGAGGTAATGATTAATAGGGACAGGCGGGGGCATTCGTATTGCGACGTTAGAGGTGAAATTCTTGGATCGTCGCAAGACGAACAGAAGCGAAAGCATTTGCCAAGTATGTTTTCATTAATCAAGAACGAAAGTTAGAGGT
>NW_025727946.1:137500-140000 GCF_021461385.2 Schistocerca piceifrons
GCGCACAAACAATGACATGAGTCAAAGACACAGGTCTGACACAAGCATAGAATTGGAGCGCCGCCTCTAATAAGCCAAAGGTGCATCCTGACGTGACAAATCTGATCATGTCACAAGCATTCACTTACTATAATCACTATCAACGAACCTGCTCCCCCCCCTTACACCTTTCCTTACAACAACGTGTAACCTAACCTAACCTAACCTAACCTATGTTGTGCCTTAACCTAACCTATGTTGTGCCTTAACCTAACCTATGTTGTGCCTTAACCTAACCTATGTTGTGCCTTAACCTAACCTATGTTGTGCCTTAACCTAACCTATGTTGTGCCTTAACCTAACCTATGTTGTGCCTTAACCTAACCTATGTTGTACCTTAACCTAACCCATGTTGTACCTTAACCTAACCCATGTTGTACCTTAACCTAACCCATGTTGTACCTTAACCTAACCCATGTTGTACCTTAACCTAACCCATGTTGTACCTTAACCTAACCCACGTTGTGCCTTAACCTAACCCACGTTGTGCCTTAACCTAACCCACGTTGTGCCTTAACCTAACCCACGTTGTGCCTTAACCTAACCCACGTTGTACCTTAACCTAACCCACGTTGTCCCCTAACCTAACCCACGTTGTCCCCTAACGTAACCCACGTTGTCCCCTAACGTAACCCACGTTGTCCCCTAACGTAACCCACGTTGTCGCCTAAACCTGCTCTGTAATTGTTATACGACTCGTTCAATTAGTGTAGTGTTGCCCACCCGCAACCCTCGCAATATAGTTCGCTACTCGCACTGCCCGCTCCCCTGTGTATCGCTTCATGTTAAACACCTTGCAAGTCTTGCTCACTTTCCACATGCTCCTGCTGTACACTGTAATGTGGATGGCAGCAGGACGTACATGCCGCCCCTCCCCACGTCCCCACCTTGCCCCCTGCCTTCGCAAGCTGGTTGGTGAGAACTTTGCATGTTCAATGCCCTTCGCATGCGACGTACTCAGGCTACGTTGTGGTGCGGCCTGTGTCAACTGTCCGCTAATGTCGTACGCGTAAACCACAATCTGTACTGCACATTCGTCCTTATGTACTGAATGATACATCGTGGCACATGTGTGACCGTACAACGACTGCGCCCAAAAACGGCGGACCATACAGTGCAAATATTGTGCACGCAGCTACGTGTCGTCTCCCTATGAGAGCTGGATTGCAGTGTGGTACGCCATAGAGACGTGTGGGAGGAACGGACGCCGTGGATGGCGATCAGCATGAGCTGTCTGTTGATGTATTCGGACCTAGTCGTCTCTCCTCACACACCGTGATGGCATGGTGCACCGCGTTCCATATCTGCGACATGCTACAGAGGCCGGTTGACAGTCGTTCGAGCAATGGACATCGCATACGTACGGGGGCCACCTTCCACGTATTGTCTAGGCGTGCACATTTTGTTGCGTGTATGTGGGCAGACGTAGTGTGGCGTGACACCTGACACAGGCATGCAATAATCGTTGAAGTTGCAAATGGCGATGGACGCCTGCGTTTTCTGGTGAAGTTACGCAAATGAACAAATGGTAACCTGTTGTGGTGCGGTTGTTCTCGCTAGGGGTGAATCGGTGATGGCGACGATAGGTTGAGGTACTAACCGGTTGTTCCAGCGATACCCACCATGCCGACGAAACTGAACGGCATCTGGGTGTGAAGCGATACGCGGCGGTGGCTGGGTGGGACCGTCCCCGGCCGGTGAGGGGGCGCCTCCCGGCGTGCTGGCCGCGCGGTGCGTGGGCGCACGCGCTACAGCCGGCTGGTGGGGGCGGCCAGTGGCAGGCGCGCCGGCCGACGGACGCGGCAGGCGTCGCAGCTGCGCGCCGGCGCACCCTGCGCGCGGCGCCGTGCGGCCAAAGTAGGTCCTCGCGGGCCCGGTGCGAAGCGCGGTGGACATCTTCAGTGTGCTGGTCCGATTGAGGACTGTGTGCGTTGAGGATGCGCCGCCGCCCGGCGCTCGGCGCCGCGACGCCGTCTGCTGCTCGGTCGCCCCAGCGGTTCTCGCTGGTGGTTTGTATCGCAGCTGTGCGGATGTGTTGGCGCGTGCGCTGTGCTGGGAGAGTTCGCTTCGGCACCCAAGTGGGGCTTTTGTCCTTCTGTGGCGCTGGCGTTGGAGCTGCCGGTCACCGTAGGTGGCGCGTGTTGTCTCCCGCCGGCAATGCCACGACAGCACGCTCCCGGGCCTCTGTCGGCAGCGGCAAGCTCAGTTGGGAGCACGGGTGGTCGCACCGAAAGCGTCTACTCGCCTAACTCCGGGCGATTGCGCCTCTCTCGAACCCGACCAAGTACTTGGGACGGCGCTGCGCGCCGCCGGGACCTGAGAGGGTTTCGAGGTGTATTGTGCAGGGGAGCTCAGCCTCCTCCTGTTTGCAGAATGATTGAGCGGACGCTTGCGTGTTCGCGCGGGCCCCCGGGACACACTCCCGGGCGGCCGGCTGCTCAGCTCTAGTTGACGCAGCTCC
>NW_025727946.1:147500-157500 GCF_021461385.2 Schistocerca piceifrons
CCCATGCCGGCAAAACAGTATCGCCATCTGTGAAAATAGGGCGACACCACATGCAATACCGCCATCTATGCGCATCGGACAACACTACGTCCGCACCACAAAACATACCGCCATCTGTAGGTCTCCCGCAACATGACCTCCTGCAACGGCGCTACCGCCATCTATGAGACGCCAAGCCGACTAAGACAGCGATGGCGCCACAGTGCCCGCCTTTCGACGCCACCCACAAAGCCTGCAGCCTCTGTCGACCATAGCACCCATTCTCCAGTGGCTCTGCCGCACGAAGCCGTGGACCGGCAATGACTCCACCCGCACCCGTTCGTGGACCACCCCAACCGCCAAACTCGCACCTCCAGCGGATGAACGGCGGACGTTTCCCGCACTCGTAAAGTGCAATCCACCCCTATAACTTGCGTTTCATGAAGAGTTATTTCCAATATGCGACATTCCCGCTGTCCGTATACATGAGCCGCGACCTGTACCACTTACGAGCGAGAGACGCGATCGCGTTGCTCACTGTACGGCGTCCGATACCGAGCCATCAGCATGTCGGTCCCCATGCGCGTTGCACTCGCACTCGCACTCGCAGTCGCAAAAACGTGGGGCAAATATATTACGCGGAAGAGTTATAACAGACCGAGCCCCACTGCATGGGGGGAGTCTTTGTCACTAATGTACACAGATGGAACATTTTGGACTGGAACCAGATTACCCGTACACACGGCGCTGATTAGTAATCAATGCAGAGCCATCAAATTACAGAATATATATACAACTGTCCGTATACATGCTGAAAGAGTGTGCCCACAATGGGAACCACACGTCAGCCAGACACTCTCATCACGCACCACTCTCTGCTTCTAACGGGCGCACATACAATATGTAAGCACCAGCATGGAACAACATCCAGTGCATCCTCTCCGCCACATTACACAATCCACACTATCACAACCAGACCAGGAGGTCCATGCGGAAAATAGAATATCCCCCCCTTTCGACATCCACCATTGCGCAGATAAGGCACCAATACCCACACATGTCCTATACAACGGTGCACCCAACATCACAATAGTACCTCCTGTCACAGCGCACAAACAATGACATGAGTCAAAGACACAGGTCTGACACAAGCATAGAATTGGAGCGCCGCCTCTAATAAGCCAAAGGTGCATCCTGACGTGACAAATCTGATCATGTCACAAGCATTCACTTACTATAATCACTATCAACGAACCTGCTCCCCCCCCTTACACCTTTCCTTACAACAACGTGTAACCTAACCTAACCTAACCTAACCTATGTTGTGCCTTAACCTAACCTATGTTGTGCCTTAACCTAACCTATGTTGTGCCTTAACCTAACCTATGTTGTGCCTTAACCTAACCTATGTTGTGCCTTAACCTAACCTATGTTGTGCCTTAACCTAACCCATGTTGTACCTTAACCTAACCCATGTTGTACCTTAACCTAACCCATGTTGTACCTTAACCTAACCCATGTTGTACCTTAACCTAACCCATGTTGTACCTTAACCTAACCCATGTTGTACCTTAACCTAACCCACGTTGTGCCTTAACCTAACCCACGTTGTGCCTTAACCTAACCCACGTTGTGCCTTAACCTAACCCACGTTGTGCCTTAACCTAACCCACGTTGTACCTTAACCTAACCCACGTTGTCCCCTAACCTAACCCACGTTGTCCCCTAACGTAACCCACGTTGTCCCCTAACGTAACCCACGTTGTCCCCTAACGTAACCCACGTTGTCGCCTAAACCTGCTCTGTAATTGTTATACGACTCGTTCAATTAGTGTAGTGTTGCCCACCCGCAACCCTCGCAATATAGTTCGCTACTCGCACTGCCCGCTCCCCTGTGTATCGCTTCATGTTAAACACCTTGCAAGTCTTGCTCACTTTCCACATGCTCCTGCTGTACACTGTAATGTGGATGGCAGCAGGACGTACATGCCGCCCCTCCCCACGTCCCCACCTTGCCCCCTGCCTTCGCAAGCTGGTTGGTGAGAACTTTGCATGTTCAATGCCCTTCGCATGCGACGTACTCAGGCTACGTTGTGGTGCGGCCTGTGTCAACTGTCCGCTAATGTCGTACGCGTAAACCACAATCTGTACTGCACATTCGTCCTTATGTACTGAATGATACATCGTGGCACATGTGTGACCGTACAACGACTGCGCCCAAAAACGGCGGACCATACAGTGCAAATATTGTGCACGCAGCTACGTGTCGTCTCCCTATGAGAGCTGGATTGCAGTGTGGTACGCCATAGAGACGTGTGGGAGGAACGGACGCCGTGGATGGCGATCAGCATGAGCTGTCTGTTGATGTATTCGGACCTAGTCGTCTCTCCTCACACACCGTGATGGCATGGTGCACCGCGTTCCATATCTGCGACATGCTACAGAGGCCGGTTGACAGTCGTTCGAGCAATGGACATCGCATACGTACGGGGGCCACCTTCCACGTATTGTCTAGGCGTGCACATTTTGTTGCGTGTATGTGGGCAGACGTAGTGTGGCGTGACACCTGACACAGGCATGCAATAATCGTTGAAGTTGCAAATGGCGATGGACGCCTGCGTTTTCTGGTGAAGTTACGCAAATGAACAAATGGTAACCTGTTGTGGTGCGGTTGTTCTCGCTAGGGGTGAATCGGTGATGGCGACGATAGGTTGAGGTACTAACCGGTTGTTCCAGCGATACCCACCATGCCGACGAAACTGAACGGCATCTGGGTGTGAAGCGATACGCGGCGGTGGCTGGGTGGGACCGTCCCCGGCCGGTGAGGGGGCGCCTCCCGGCGTGCTGGCCGCGCGGTGCGTGGGCGCACGCGCTACAGCCGGCTGGTGGGGGCGGCCAGTGGCAGGCGCGCCGGCCGACGGACGCGGCAGGCGTCGCAGCTGCGCGCCGGCGCACCCTGCGCGCGGCGCCGTGCGGCCAAAGTAGGTCCTCGCGGGCCCGGTGCGAAGCGCGGTGGACATCTTCAGTGTGCTGGTCCGATTGAGGACTGTGTGCGTTGAGGATGCGCCGCCGCCCGGCGCTCGGCGCCGCGACGCCGTCTGCTGCTCGGTCGCCCCAGCGGTTCTCGCTGGTGGTTTGTATCGCAGCTGTGCGGATGTGTTGGCGCGTGCGCTGTGCTGGGAGAGTTCGCTTCGGCACCCAAGTGGGGCTTTTGTCCTTCTGTGGCGCTGGCGTTGGAGCTGCCGGTCACCGTAGGTGGCGCGTGTTGTCTCCCGCCGGCAATGCCACGACAGCACGCTCCCGGGCCTCTGTCGGCAGCGGCAAGCTCAGTTGGGAGCACGGGTGGTCGCACCGAAAGCGTCTACTCGCCTAACTCCGGGCGATTGCGCCTCTCTCGAACCCGACCAAGTACTTGGGACGGCGCTGCGCGCCGCCGGGACCTGAGAGGGTTTCGAGGTGTATTGTGCAGGGGAGCTCAGCCTCCTCCTGTTTGCAGAATGATTGAGCGGACGCTTGCGTGTTCGCGCGGGCCCCCGGGACACACTCCCGGGCGGCCGGCTGCTCAGCTCTAGTTGACGCAGCTCCCTGGTTGATCCTGCCAGTAGTCATATGCTTGTCTCAAAGATTAAGCCATGCATGTCTCAGTACAAGCCGCATTAAGGTGAAACCGCGAATGGCTCATTAAATCAGTTATGGTTCCTTAGATCGTACCCACGTTACTTGGATAACTGTGGTAATTCTAGAGCTAATACATGCGTGAGGTCAGTCGCTTGACGGCGCGTTTCGGCGCGGGCCCGCCCGTTGCCGGCGCGCCGTAAGGCACGGAGGCTCGCACTGGGGCGTATCGCTTTCCAGTCGGGCGTGCCGCGGCAGTCCTCACTCGGGGAAGTGAAGCGTCTCTTACAGCCTCTCCTTCCCAAGTAGCTCTTTCCGCCTTCCCGTGGTGCCAGACGTCAAGCTCGGCATTCTGCCTTGCGTCAAAAGGGAGAGCTGCGACCCAACCCGATGCGAAAGCGAAGGGTGCGTGGCACAGGGGGAGCTGTGTCGAGGGACCGAACACCAGTCCCTTTCTGTTCGCAGGGCACAGACCAGCAGGTGCTCTGCATGCCGGCGACCTCGTTTGTCGGCGTGGGATCACGGCGCGAGTCGGCAAGGGTGCTTCGCCGCGCCCCTGGGTAACCGGGGCGTGTTCTGCCAAACCCAGGTGGTGGTGACATCGCCTGGGCCAGGTTAGATGGGCCCAGACCGCCGAACGACTGGGGGACCGACCCACCACCTGAGTAGGAGTGGGTCCTTGGCCTTCAGGTGGAAACTCGGGCTAATAGGCGGCGAAGGGCGAGGGGTGCATCCGCCTCTCCGGAGTGCGGGGTGCACTTGCCGAGGAGCGTCGTGTGAAATCGTCGACGACGGGGCCTTCGACGAGGACCAGTGCGCTGGCAACGGCGTGCTGAACCTGGCAGCTCTGAAGTGCCCTTGACCTAGGGGCGAGGTCGGTGGGCGAGCTGCAAGAGTCCCCCCCCCATGCCAGAGGAGCCGGTCCGGGGCAAGAGACGGGCTCCCACTTCTTTTGTTATCACTCGTACACAATGGCCACACCAGAAACGAGTGATATTAGTGCGCCTTCGAGAGTGTCTGTTGTGTCTGATCCCTCTCAACAGGACGAGCTGGGACAGACTGAGGAGGATTATACAGTTATGAGGAGACATTCCAAAATTACGTTGCTCCTGGAGCAAAGTATCAAAAATGGAAAGATAAGCCAGGCAGCAATATTGCAAATAAAGAATGAACTGGCTGCATGGGCAATTGCTCATGCCAAATTAGAAGGAAGAGTGGAGGAATTGGAGAAAGAAAACACCAGGCTAAGACAACAGCAACAACAACCAAGCAAAACCTGGGCGGCGGTGGCTGCACAACCCCCCACCAGACAAAATAACACAAAAGAAGCTATTGACAGGGCAACTAAGAAACAGGAGACAGCGGTCTTCCTTAGGACCTTGCCTGGGAAAGACACGAGTGTCAAAAGGATTCAGGAACTCCTGACTACCACAATTGACCCTGTCAAAGATAAGATTAAGATAAAACGTGTCAAACCCAGTCGCAACTCAGTGATAGTAGAAGTTGCGTCTGAAGAAGACAAAACTAAACTACTTGAAAATCCAAAATTAAACGCAGTTGTTAAATGCGAACCCCCCAAGAAAAGGAACCCCTTGATAATATTATATGATGTCCCTACCATAATGACAAATGAGGAACTGTCTGAAGCAATAAGGAAGCAAAATTTCGAGAATATTGATGAAAATGAATTTAAAAGCAATTTCAAACTAAGATTTAAAACGGGACCTCGGGACCGGGATGTCGTGCATCACGTTGCCGAGGTCTCCGCAACAATGTGGAGGAAAATAACATCACTGGGCAGACTATACGTGGGTTTCCACGCAATTAATACTAGAGACTACATTGTGGTACCTCGTTGCCATAACTGTGGCGACTTGGACCACATACTGAGGCACTGCACCAGGGGGTCGGCCTGCTCCAAATGCGGTGACAATGGACATACCAGGAAAGATTGTAAGGCCACAGGTGTTTGCATCCCCTGTAAGAATCGCGGCAAGAAGTCTTGTGGAGCCGCAGGACGGAACTGCCCTACCTACAGGATGCTTGAACAAAGATTAATATCACGAATAGATTATGGCTGAAAACGGCATACCATGCAGGATGCCAAAGCATAAATCCCCGAGCAAAAGGAGGAGGGATGCAATGAGAGCGAGTAGGTTCAGGAGCTTCCTGAAGTCGCTCATCAACCCAGACATTCAAGTAGTTGACAAATCTATACAGACAGAGTCCCCCACCAGGGACATTGGTATTCAAACTGAGCTCCCCTCAGAGATCAGAGCACCCTCCTCCCAATGCCGGGGGACGCTGCCGATTAAAAATCTACAACGGCAAGAGCATCCTGTGGTAGTGGCGGATAAAATCACAAAACCTATACAAGATAACATTATAACAAGCTCCACCGCCAACTCTGACGCCAAAGATAGTCCGGTGGTCAGGTTGCCACCCGTAGACCCAGTGAGAGTGTACCCAAATCTAGAGTACACAATGCAATTAGCAAGACTGGAGCAGCCGGCTACCCTGACCACTGCCTTACGTCATGTGGTCCGGGTGGGACATGAGTACGGACGAAGGGTAACCTTCTCGGTGATGGAGGCTGTGGATAGGATACAATTAAAGTCGGTGAACCTCCCCACTGACTTCGGAGCACTGCGGGACTTACTGAAAAAAGTATTTGAAAGACGAGGTGAGAAATTCGACCTGGACGACATCTACAATCAATCAGTAATAGCAAACGGCCGACTGGCGTATGACTGGAACAAAACCTGGCCGCATGACCATATACATACTTATTTTCCGTGACGACTAGAATAAAAATTGGACAACTCAACACACATAACAGTCGACTCGTAATGCAGGAGCTCCGAAAGGAAGTGGTGGAAAAGAGACTGGATGTACTCTGTCTACAGGAGCCGTACTCTCTGGCTGGAAAAATTGCGTTCACTGCCGCAACATGGCAAACTATCAGCAGTGGGGATTCCCCCAGAGCGGCTATTCTAATAACAAACACGGCACTGCGTGCAACCCCCTTGACACAGTTTTCCAATAGTCACTGCAGCGTCGTGGAGATACAATCTCCTGCCGGAATCGTTATCATCATTAATATGTACTTCCAGTACGGGGAGAGAATTGAACAATATATAGACCATCTAGTGAGTGTAGCCACGGCGTTGCGGGGACGCAAAATCATCATAACTGCTGACATAAATGCTAAATCCCCCCTGTGGTACAGTGGCACTAGGGACGAAAATGGAGCCAAAGCTGAAGACATGATAATGGCTCTCCAACTAGTGGTGGCAAACAGACCAGGAAATCCCCCCACCTATGTGGCTGGAGGAGGACAGGGTACCAACATTGACGTGACACTGGTCACGCCAAACACAGTGAACATTCTCCGGGAGTGGAAAGTGGAAGATAATGCCACCACTAGTGATCATAATCTGATTACCTTCATGATTGGTGACAGAGAGTGCCGCTGGGCCATGGGGTGGGAGGTGCAAAGGAACTTTAGGAAAGCAGATTGGGAACGTCTAGCCAGAGAGTGCGACATCCCTCCGTTACCGGAAGGAGACGAAGGACAAGACATGAACGTGGACGACAGAGCAGAAGGACTGGTGCGCGCAATAACAAGAGCGATTGAGGTAGCCGTACCAACCAGGAGGAGGGCCGTGGCGGCCACACCGGCACCATGGTCAGCCGAACTGCAGGAGCTACGCCAGTCAGTCAGGAGACTGAGGAAGCACTACCAGCGCAGTGTCGTCTGGTGGGAGAAGCAAAGATGGCTGCAATTATACCGGGAGGCAAAAGAGAACTTTCAAAAGGAACTACAAAAGACAAGAACAACTAGCTGGGAAAATTTCGTAACCAGTCAACTGGCCCTCGATCCTTGGGGCGTACCATATAGACTGGTAAGGGAAAAGATTCGTTCCCCAACAATGATTTCTACGCTCAGGCACGGGGGCGGGATGACGGAATCTTGGCAGGAAACTGCCGAGGTCCTCCTCCAGTCGCTGTTGCCTGACGATGATAGAAATGAGGACACCGAAGAGCAACGTCAATTACGTGAAGAAGACCTTCATAGGTATGAAAACGACGTGGCGGTCCTCCCCTTCTCTGAAGAGGAAGTTGCTGCCCTTATTAAGTCCCTAAAAAAGGGAAAAGCCCCCGGGCCGGACGGCATTGTGGCGGAGGTAGTGCAGTTTTTAGCCCCACAGTTAGTTGCGCCACTCACACACACTTTCAATGCATGCCTTAGGCAAGGCAAATTCCCTAAAATATGGAAAACTGCGAATGTGGTGATCATTAAAAAGGGCCCCGAGAAGGACCCTGCAGAGGCCAAATCCTACAGGCCCATTTGCCTGCTGGACGGCTTCGGCAAATTACTTGAAAAGTTACTAGCAGACAGACTGACTGCTCACCGCATGCTGCACGGGGTGAGCGACAGGCAATTCGGTTTCAGGCCGGGCCGGTCGGCATCTGATGCAATCGCCCTAGCGGCCGAGGTCTGTGGCTCAGCCCCGTGTAAGTATGTGGTTGGCATCATGGTGGATATCAGTGGCGCCTTTGACAACCTGTGGTGGCCTTCGCTCTTCTCCTGCTTACGGGAGAAGGAGTGTCCAGGGCTGCTATATGGGTGTCTGAGGAGCTATTGTGAAGACCGGGAGGTATGGCTATCATCCCCTAGCGGGAAAGTCCGGAAAACTATCACTAAAGGTTGCCCTCAGGGCTCTGTGCTGGGTCCCCTATTTTGGGACATCCACATGGAGCCTCTTCTGGAAAGTTTACAACAGAGTGATGATGTGCTAGAGGTGATAGCTTACGCCGACGACCTCCTCCTGCTGGTAGGCGGCCGAAGTCGCGAGGACATAGAACCAAAAATACAGAGAGCAATAGACATACTGCAACTATGGTGCCACAGGACCAAAATGACTATTTCACCGACCAAGTCGACTTACTTGCTACTCAAAGGACAATTGATAAGGAACCCTACCGTGAGAATTGACGGCATACCCGTTCTTAGGAGACGAGAGACACGATACTTAGGAATCATCATCGATGAAAGGTGGAATTTCGCAAAGCACATGGAAACCGTGACCCAGAAAGCACTACAATCACTAAATAATCTGATCACCATAGGGCACAAGAGATTTCACCTTCCGCCTCAATTAATTAAACTCTATCACAACAGTATACTCACGTCAATAATGGGTTACGGTTCAGGAGTTTGGGCTCACAGGCTCACGAGGGTGGTGCCTGCTATGACGGTGAGGAGGGTACAAAGAAATATGATATTAAGGTCTGTGGGAGCTTACAGAACATCCCCAGGAGGAGCCCTGTTAATCATAATGGGACTCTGTCCCCTAGATATAAAGATTAGGGAACAGGCAGCTTGGTACTGGGTTAAAAAGGGGGTTATTACCAAGGTAGAAGAAATTATAGGAGCACCAGTTAGGGACAAAGGTGAGATTAGGGAAAGGGGGGTAAGCCTGTGGCAGGAAATATGGGAATTGGACGAAACTGGTAGAAGAACCTTTCAGTTCCTACCAGACGTAAGGGAAAGATTGAAAATGAAGTACTTCAAGCCAACTCGGGGATTGTTCCACTTTCTCACCGGTCATGGCCCCTATCCGACATATCTTTGTCGGTTTGGGAGAAAGGCTACGCCTGCGTGTGACTGTGGCGCACTGGAGGGTACTCCTGACCATGTGGTTTATGAGTGCCCCCTTTTCGATGATGTAGCCGGGACACTGAGACAACAATTACCTAGCACAAACACCTATGACCTTTTAAGACAGGAGGAAACATTTCACAGACTAAATACATTAGTAAACGAGGTATCACACAAAGTTCTGACAACTTTCTTGAGAGAACTTCATTAAGTAGACAACACTGAATGCGACCACCGCCCCAATCCCATACCGCCGGTTCGTGGACAGGTCGACTTATAGTTGGAATCCGCCACGACCAGGACCAGGGGGACTGGGGCAACTCCCGATCAAGACACGCACCGATTTTGACATAGATTAGAAAATAGACGTAGTTAATTAGAATAGGATAGTAAGATAGGAACCTGCAGCGATAATTTAACCCTTGCCCGCCCTGTGCCAGGGGCTCGCTCATAGGGATTAGCTCTATGAGCAGGGCATCAAGTAGGTTTATATCATTAACTGGCACAATGTAACGCTGCAGGCAGTTAGTAGTAACTAGTAGTAGTAATTAGAGTTATGCTAGATAGTAAACTAAGAAGTAGTCTGCCTAGTTGAAATCGTTGTTGAACTGTCTGTAGTTAAGTCAAGGAAAATGTATAGCTGCTATTGTTAGGTTAGGAATGTAGGACCCACTAATCATTAAGGTGGTGGGTCATTATTGTATAACTATTATGAAAGGAAATAAAGATTTTTTTTTTTTA
>NW_025727946.1:165000-170000 GCF_021461385.2 Schistocerca piceifrons
GCGCTACCGCCATCTATGAGACGCCAAGCCGACTAAGACAGCGATGGCGCCACAGTGCCCGCCTTTCGACGCCACCCACAAGCCTGCAGCCTCTGTCGACCATAGCACCCATTCTCCAGTGGCTCTGCCGCACGAAGCCGTGGACCGGCAATGACTCCACCCGCACCCGTTCGTGGACCACCCCAACCGCCAAACTCGCACCTCCAGCGGATGAACGGCGGACGTTTCCCGCACTCGTAAAGTGCAATCCACCCCTATAACTTGCGTTTCATGAAGAGTTATTTCCAATATGCGACATTCCCGCTGTCCGTATACATGAGCCGCGACCTGTACCACTTACGAGCGAGAGACGCGATCGCGTTGCTCACTGTACGGCGTCCGATACCGAGCCATCAGCATGTCGGTCCCCATGCGCGTTGCACTCGCACTCGCACTCGCAGTCGCAAAAAACGTGGGGCAAATATATTACGCGGAAGAGTTATAACAGACCGAGCCCCACTGCATGGGGGGAGTCTTTGTCACTAATGTACACAGATGGAACATTTTGGACTGGAACCAGATTACCCGTACACAACGGCGCTGATTAGTAATCAATGCAGAGCCATCAAATTACAGAATATATATACAACTGTCCGTATACATGCTGAAAGAGTGTGCCCACAATGGGAACCACACGTCAGCCAGACACTCTCATCACGCACCACTCTCTGCTTCTAACGGGCGCACATACAATATGTAAGCACCAGCATGGAACAACATCCAGTGCATCCTCTCCGCCACATTACACAATCCACACTATCACAACCAGACCAGGAGGTCCATGCGGAAAATAGAATATCCCCCCCTTTCGACATCCACCATTGCGCAGATAAGGCACCAATACCCACACATGTCCTATACAACGGTGCACCCAACATCACAATAGTACCTCCTGTCACAGCGCACAAACAATGACATGAGTCAAAGACACAGGTCTGACACAAGCATAGAATTGGAGCGCCGCCTCTAATAAGCCAAAGGTGCATCCTGACGTGACAAATCTGATCATGTCACAAGCATTCACTTACTATAATCACTATCAACGAACCTGCTCCCCCCCCTTACACCTTTCCTTACAACAACGTGTAACCTAACCTAACCTAACCTAACCTATGTTGTGCCTTAACCTAACCTATGTTGTGCCTTAACCTAACCTATGTTGTGCCTTAACCTAACCTATGTTGTGCCTTAACCTAACCTATGTTGTGCCTTAACCTAACCTATGTTGTGCCTTAACCTAACCTATGTTGTACCTTAACCTAACCCATGTTGTACCTTAACCTAACCCATGTTGTACCTTAACCTAACCCATGTTGTACCTTAACCTAACCCAATGTTGTACCTTAACCTAACCCATGTTGTCCTTACCTAACCCACGTTGTGCCTTGCCTACCTAACCCACGTTGTGCCTTAACCTAACCCACGTTGTGCCTTAACCTAACCCACGTTGTGCCTTAACCTAACCCACGTTGTACCTTAACCTAACCCACGTTGTCCCCTAACCTAACCCACCGTTGTCCCCTAACGTAACCCACGTTGTCCCCTAACGTAACCCACGTTGTCCCCTAACGTAACCCACGTTGTCGCCTAAACCTGCTCTGTAATTGTTATACGAACTCGTTCAATTAGTGTAGTGTTGCCCACCCGCAACCCTCGCAATATAGTTCGCTACTCGCACTGCCCGCTCCCCTGTGTATCGCTTCATGTTAAACACCTTGCAAGTCTTGCTCACTTTCCACATGCTCCTGCTGTACACTGTAATGTGGATGGCAGCAGGACGTACATGCCGCCCCTCCCCACGTCCCCACCTTGCCCCCTGCCTTCGCAAGCTGGTTGGTGAGAACTTTGCATGTTCAATGCCCTTCGCATGCGACGTACTCAGGCTACGTTGTGGTGCGGCCTGTGTCAACTGTCCGCTAATGTCGTACGCGTAAACCACAATCTGTACTGCACATTCGTCCTTATGTACTGAATGATACATCGTGGCACATTGTGTGACCCGTACAACGACTGCGCCCAAAAACGGCGGACCATACAGTGCAAATATTGTGCACGCAGCTACGTGTCGTCTCCCTATGAGAGCTGGATTGCAGTGTGGTACGCCATAGAGACGTGTGGGAGGAACGGACGCCGTGGATGGCGATCAGCATGAGCTGTCTGTTGATGTATTCGGACCTAGTCGTCTCTCCTCACACACCGTGATGGCATGGTGCACCGCGTTCCATATCTGCGACATGCTACAGAGGCCGGTTGACAGTCGTTCGAGCAATGGACATCGCATACGTACGGGGCACCTTCCACGTATTGTCTAGGCGTGCACATTTTGTTGCGTGTATGTGGGCAGACGTAGTGTGGCGTGACACCTGACACAGGCATGCAATAATCGTTGAAGTTGCAAATGGCGATGGACGCCTGCGTTTTCTGGTGAAGTTACGCAAATGAACAAATGGTAACCTGTTGTGGTGCGGTTGTTCTCGCTAGGGGTGAATCGGTGATGGCGACGATAGGTTGAGGTACTAACCGGTTGTTCCAGCGATACCCACCATGCCGACGAAACTGAACGGCATCTGGGTGTGAAGCGATACGCGGCGGTGGCTGGGTGGGGACCGTCCCCGGCCGGTGAGGGGGCGCCTCCCGGCGTGCTGCCGCGCGGTGCGTGGGCGCACCGCGCTACAGCCGGCTGGTGGGGGCGGCCAGTGGCAGGCGCGCCGGCCGACGGACGCGGCAGGCGTCGCAGCTGCGCGCCGGCGCACCCCTGCGCGCGGCGCCGTGCGGCCAAAGTAGGTCCTCGCGGCCCGGTGCGAAGCGCGGTGGACATCTTCAGTGTGCTGGTCCGATTGAGGACTGTGTGCGTTGAGGATGCGCCCGCCGCCCGGCGCTCGGCGCCGCGACGCCGTCTGCTGCTCGGTCGCCCCAGCGGTTCTCGCTGGTGGTTTGTATCGCAGCTGTGCGGATGTGTTGGCGCGTGCGCTGTGCTGGGAGAGTTCGCTTCGGCACCCAAGTGGGGCTTTTGTCCTTCTGTGGCGCTGGCGGTGGAGCTGCCGGTCACCGTAGGTGGCGCGTGTTGTCTCCCGCCGGCAATGCCACGACAGCACGCTCCCGGGCCTCTGTCGGCAGCGGCAAGCTCAGTTGGGAGCACGGGTGGTCGCACCGAAAGCGTCTACTCGCCTAACTCCGGGCGATTGCGCCTCTCTCGAACCCGACCAAGTACTTGGGACGGCCGCTGCGCGCCGCCGGGACCTGAGAGGGTTTCGAGGTGTATTGTGCAGGGGAGCTCAGCCTCCTCCCTGTTTGCAGAATGATTGAGCGGACGCTTGCGTGTTCGCGCGGGCCCCCGGGACACACTCCCGGGCGGCCGGCTGCTCAGCTCTAGTTGACGCAGCTCCCTGGTTGATCCTGCCAGTAGTCATATGGCTTGTCTCAAAGATTAAGCCATGCATGTCTCAGTACAAGCCGCATTAAGGTGAAACCGCGAATGGCTCATTAAATCAGTTATGGTTCCTTAGATCGTACCCACGTTACTTGGATAACTGTGGTAAATTCTAGAGCTAATACATGCAAACAGAGTCCCGACCAGAGATGGAAGGGACGCTTTTATTAGATCAAAACCAATCGGTCGGCTCGTCCGGTCCGTTTGCCTTGGTGACTCTGAATAACTTTGGGCTGATCGCACGGTCCTCGTACCGGCGACGCATCTTTCAATGTACTGCCTTATCAACTGTCGATGGTAGGTTCTGCGCCTACCATGGTTGTAACGGGTAACGGGGGAATCAGGGTTCGATTCCGGAGAGGGAGCCTGAGAAACGGCTACCACATCCAAGGAAGGCAGCAGGCGCGCAAATTACCCACTCCCGGCACGGGGAGGTAGTGACGAAAAATAACGATACGGGACTCATCCGAGGCCCCGTAATCGGAATGAGTACACTTTAAATCCTTTAACGAGTATCTATTGGAGGGCAAGTCTGGTGCCAGCAGCCGCGGTAATTCCAGCTCCAATAGCGTATATTAAAGTTGTTGCGGTTAAAAAGCTCGTAGTTGGATTTGGTGTCCCACGCTGTTGGTTCACCGCCCGTCGGTGTTTAACTGGCATGTATCGTGGACGTCCTGCCGGTGGGGCGAGCCGAAGGCGTGCGACCGCCTCGTGCTGTGCTCGTGCGTCCCGAGGCGGACCCCCGTTGAAATCCTACCAGGTGCTCTTTATTGAGTGTCTCGGTGGGCCGGCACGTTTACTTTGAACAAATTAGAGTGCTTAAAGCAGGCAAGCCCGCCTGAATACTGTGTGCATGGAATAATGGAATAGGACCTCGGTTCTATTTTGTTGGTTTTCGGAACCCGAGGTAATGATTAATAGGGACAGGCGGGGGCATTCGTATTGCGACGTTAGAGGTGAAATTCTTGGATCGTCGCAAGACGAACAGAAGGCGCAAAGCATTTGCCAAGTATGTTTTCATTAATCAAGAACGAAAGTTAGAGGTTCGAAGGCGATCAGATACCGCCCTAGTTCTAACCATAAACGATGCCAGCCAGCGATCCGCCGCAGTTCCTCCGATGACTCGGCGGGCAGCCTCCGGGAAACCAAAGCTTTTGGGTTCCGGGGGAAGTATGGTTGCAAAGCTGAAACTTAAAGGAATTGACGGAAGGGCACCCACCAGGAGTGGAGCCTGCGGCTTAATTTGACTCAACACGGGAAACCTCACCAGGCCCGGACACCGGAAGGATTGACAGATTGATAGCTCTTTCTTGATTCGGTGGGTGGTGGTGCATGGCCGTTCTTAGTTGGTGGAGCGATTTGTCTGGTTAATTCCGATAACGAACGAGACTCTAGCCTGCTAACTAGTCGCGTGACATCCTTCGTGCTGTCAGCGATTACTTTTCTTCTTAGAGGGACAGGCGGCTTCTAGCCGCACGAGATTGAGCAATAACAGGTCTGTGATGCCCTTAGATGTTCTGGGCCCGCACGC
>NW_025727947.1:300000-381363 GCF_021461385.2 Schistocerca piceifrons
ACAGGAAAGGTTAAAAACATAGTCAGTTAGAAGAGTCAGTCTTCTTGTACATAAGTCTTCATTGTGCCTTTTCTATTTAATTCCGATGCAATTTCTGTGTTTCATCGTCAATAAGAAGGTCCAAGGGATACAGTAAACCTGGAGTGAAGCATCGGAATATATAACTAGTGTCACAGGAATGGTTCAAAACATAGACAGTAAGACGAGTCAGTCTTCGTGTAATTAAGTCGGCATTTTGCCTTTTGTATTTAATTCCGATGCAATTTCTGTGTTTCATCGTCAATAAGAAGGTCAGAGGGATACAGTAGTCCTGAAGTGAAGCATCGGAATCTATAACTAGTGTCACAGGATTGGTTCAAAACATAGTCAGTAAGAACAGTCTTCTTGTCCTTAAGTCGGCATTGTGCCTTTTGTATATCATTCCGATGCAATTTCTGTATTTCATCGTCAATAAGAAAGGTCCAGGGTATACAGTAAACCTGAAGTGAAGCATCGGAATCTATAACTAGTGTCACAGGAATGGTTCAAAACATAGTCAGTAAGAAGAGTCAGTCTTCTTGTACTTAAGTCGGCATTGTGCCTTTTCTATTTAATTCCGATGCAATTCCTGTGTTTCATCGTCAACAAGAAGGTCCAAGGGATACAGTAAACCTGGAGTGAGGCACCGGAATCTATAACTAGTGTCACAGGAATGGTTCAAACTATAGACAGTAATAAGAGTCAGTCTTCGTGTACTTAAGTCGGCATTTTGCATTTTGTATTTAATTCTGATGCAATTTCTGTGTTTCTTCGTCAATTAGAATGTCCAAGGGATACAGTGATCCTGAAGTGAAGCATCGGAATCTATAACTAGTGTCACAGGAATGGTTCAAAACTTATTCAGTAAGAAGAGTCAGTCTTCTTTTACTTATGTCTTCATTGTGCCTTTTCTATTTAATTCCGATGCAATTTCTGTATTTCATCGTCAATAAGAAGGTCCAAGGGATACAGTAAAGCTGGAGTGAAGCATCGGAATCTATGACTAGTGTCAATGGAATGGTTCAAAACATAGACAGTAAGAGGAGTCAATCTTCTTGTACTTAGGTCGGCATTGTGATTTTTGTATTTAATTCCGATGCAATTTCTGTGTTTCATCGTCTGTAAGAAGGTCCAAGGGATACAGTAGACCTGGACTGTAGCATCGAATTCTATAACTAGTGTCACAGGAATGGTTCAAAACATAGACAGTAAGAAGAGTCAGTCTTCATGTACTTATGTCGGCATTTTGCCTTTTGTATTTAATTCCGATGCAATTTCTGTGTTTCATCGTCAATAAGAAGGTCCAAGGGTTACAGTACACCTGAAGTGAAGCATCGGAATCTATAACTAGTGTCACAGGAATTTTTCAAAACATAGTCAGTAAGAAGAGTCAGTCTTCTTGTACTTAAGTCTTCATTGTGCCTTTTCTATTTGATTCCGATGCAATGTCTGTGTTTCATCGTCAATTAGAAGGTCTTAGGGATACAGTAAACCTGAAGTGAACCATCGGAATCTATAACTAGTGTCACAGGAATGGTTCAAAACATAGACAGTAAGAAGAGAAGGTATTCTTGTACTTAAGTCGGCATTGTGCCTTTTGTATTTAATTCCGATGCCATTTCTGGGTTTCATCGTCAATACGAAGGTCAGAGGGATACAGTAATACAGAAGTGAAGCATCGGAATCTATAACTAGTGTCACAGGTATGGTTCAAAACGTAGTCAGTAAGAATAGTCAGTCTACTTGACTTATGTCATCATTGTGCATTTTCTATTTAATTCTGATACAATTTCTGTGTTTCATCGTCTATAAGAAGGTCCAAGGGATACAGTAAACCAGGAGTGAAGCATCGGAATCTGTAACTAGTGTCACAGGAATGGTTCAAATCATAGACAGTAACAAGAGTCAGACTTCTTTTACTTAAGTCGGCATTGTGCCATTTGTATTTAATTCCGATGCAATTTCTGTGTTTCATCGTCAATAAGAAGATCCAAAGGATACAGTAAACCTGGAGTGAAGCTTCGGAGTCTATAACAAGTGTCACAGGACTGGTTCAAAAATAGACAGTAAGAAGAGTCAGTCTTCTTGTACTTAATTCGGCATTGTGCCTTTTGTATTCAATTCCGATGCAATTTCTGTGTTTCATCGTCAATAAGAAGATCAGAGGGATAGAGTAAACCTGAAGTGAAGCATCGGAATCCATAACTAGTGTCACAGGAATGGTTCAAAACATAGTCGGTAAGAAGAGTCAGCCTTCTTGTACTTAAGTCGGCATTGTGCCTTTTGTATTTAATTCCGATGCAATTTCTGTGTTTCATCGTCAATAAGAAGGTCCAACTCATACAGTAAACCTGGAGTGAAGCATCGGAATCGATAACTAGTGTCACAGGGACGGTTCAAATCATAGACAGTAAGATGTGTCAGTATTATTGTACTTAAGTCGGCATAGTGTTTTTGTATTTATTTCCGATGCAATTTCTGTGTTTCATCGTCACTAAGAAGGTCAGAGGGATACAGTAATCCTGAAGTTAAGCATCGGAATCTATAACTAGTGTCACAGGAATGGTTCAAATCATAGACAGTAAGAAGAGTCAGTCTTCGTGTACTTAAGTCGGCATTTTGCCTTTTGTATTTAATTCCGATGCAATTTCTGTGTTTCTTCGTCACTTAGAAGGTCCAAGGGATACAGTGAACCTGAAGTGAAGCATCGGAATCTATAACTAGTGTCACAGGAATGTTTCAAAACTTATTCAGTAAGAAGAGTCAGTCTTCTTTTATTTAAGTCTTCATTGTGCCTTTTCTATTTAATTCCGATGCAATTTCTGTGTTTCATCGTCAATAAGAAGGTCCAAGGGATACAGTAAACCTGGAGTGTACCATCGGAATCTATAACTAGTCTCACAGGAATGGTTCAAAAGATAGACAGTAAGATGAGTCAGTCTTTGTGTAATTAAGTCGGCATTTTGCTTTTTGTATTTAATTCCGATGCAATTTCTGTGTTGCATCATCAATAAGAAGGACCAAGGGACACAGTAAACCTGAAGTGAAGCATCGGAATCTATGACTAGTGTCACAGGAATGGTTCAAGTCATAGTCATTAAGAAGAGTCAGTCTTCTTGTACTTAAGTCTTCATTGTGCCATTTCTATTTAATTGCGATGCAATTTCTGTGTTTCATCGTCAATAAGAAGGTCCAAGGGATACAGTAAACCTGGAGTGAAGCATCGGAATCTATAACTAGTGTCACACGAATGGTTCAAAACATAGACAGTAAGAAGAGTCAGTCTTCTTGTACTTAAGTCGCCATTGTGCCTTTTCTGTTTAATTCCGAGGCAATTTCTGTGTTTCTTCGTCAATAAGAAGGTCAGAGGGATACAGTAAACCTGAAGTGAAGGTTCGGAATCCAAAACTAGTGTCACAGGAATGGTTCAAATCATAGAGAGTAGAAGAGTCAGTCTTCATGTACTTAAGTCGGCATTGTGGCTTTTGTATTTAATTCCGATGCAATATCTGTGTTTAATCGTCAATAAGAAGGTCCACGGTATACAGTAAACCTGAAGTGAAGCATCGGAATCTATAACTAGTGTCACAGGAATGGTTCAAAACATAGTCAGTAAGAAGAGTCAGTCTTCTTTTACTTAAGTCGGCATTGTGCTTTTCAATTTAATTCCGATGCAATTTCTGTGTTTCATCGTCAATAAGAAGGTGCAAGGCATACAGTAAACCTGGAGTGAAGCATCGGAATCTATAACTAGTGTCACAGGAATGGTTCAAAACATAGTCAGTAATAAGGGTCAGTCTTCTTGTACTTAAGTCGGCATTGTGCCTCTTGTATTTAATTCCGATGCAATTTCTGTGTTTCATCGTCAATAACAAGGTCAGAGGGATACAGGAAACCTGAAGAGAAGCATCGGAATCTATAACTATTGTCACAGGAATTGTTCAAACATAGACAGTAATAAGGGTCAGCCTTCTTGTACTTAAGTCGGCATTGTGCCTTTTGTATTTAATTCCGATGCAATTTCTGTGTTTCATCGTCATTAAGAAGGTCAGAGGGATACAGTAAACCTGAAGTGAAGCATCGGAATCTATAGCTAGTGTCACAGGAATGGTTCAAACATAGTCTGTAAGAAGAGTCAGTCTTCTTGTCCTGAAGTCGGTATTGTGCCTTTCGTATTGAATTCCGATGCAATATCTGTGTTTCATCGTCACTAAGAAGGTCAGAGGGATACAGTAATCCTGAAGTTAAGCATCGGAATCTATAACTAGTGTCACAGGAATGGTTCAAAACATAGACAGTAAGAAGAGTCAGTTTTCGTGTACTGAAGTCGGCATTTTGCCTTTTGTATTTAATACCGATGCAATTTCTGTGTTTCTTCGTCAATTAGAAGGTCCAAGGGATACAGTGAACCTGAAGTGAAGCATCGGAATCCATAACTAGTGCCACAGGAATGTTTCAAAACTTATTCAGTAAGAAGAGTCAGTCTTCTTTCATTTAAGTCTTCATTGTGCCTTTTCTATTTAATTCCGATGCAATTTCTGTGTTTCATCGTCAATAAGACGGTCCAAGGGATACAGTAAAGCTGGAGTGAAGCATCGGAATCTATGACTAGTGTCACAGGTTGGGTTCAAACATAGACAGTAAGAAGAGTCAGTCTTCTTGTACTTAAGTCGGCATTGTGCCCTTTGTATTTAATTCCGATGCAATTTCTGTGTTTCATCGTCAATAGGAAGGCTAGGGGGATACAGCAAACCTAAAGTGAAGCATCGGAATCTATAACTAGTGTCACAGGAATGGTTCAAAACATAGTCAGTAAGAAGAGTCAGTCTTCTTGTCCTTAAGTCGGCATTGTGCCTTTTGTATTTAATTCCGATGCAATTTCTGTGTTTCATCGGCAATAAGCTCAGAGGGATACAGTAAACCTGAAGTGAAGCATCGGAATCCAAAACTAGTGTCACAGGAATGGTACAAACATAGACAGTAGAAGAGTCAGTCTTCTTATACTTAAGTCGGCATTGTACCTTTTGTATTTAATTCCGATGCATTTTCTGTGTTTCATCGTCAATAAGAAGGTCCAAGGTATACAGTAAACCTGAAGTGAAGCATCGGAATCTATAACTAGTGTCACAGGAATGGTTCAAAACATAGTCAGTAAGAAGAGTCAGTCTTCTTTTACTTAAGTCGGCATTGTGCCTTTTCTATTTAATTCCGATGCAATTTCTGTGTTTCATCGTCAATAAGAAGGTCAGAGGGATACAATTAACCTGACGTGAAGCAACGGAATCTATAACTAGTGTCACAGGAAAGGTTCAAAACATAGTCAGTTAGAAGAGTCAGTCTTCTTGTACATAAGTCTTTATTGTGCCTTTTCTATTTAATTCCGATGCAATTTCTGTGTTTCATCTTCAATAAGAAGGTCCAAGGGATACAGTAAACCTGGAGGGAAGCGTCGGAATCTATAACTAGTGTCACAGGAATGGTTCAAAACATAGTCAGTAAGAACAGTCAGTCTTCTTGTCCTTAAGTCGGCATTGTGCCTTTTTTATATAATTCCGATGCAATTTCTGTGTTTCATCGTCAATAAGAAGGTCCAAGGGATACAGTAAACTTGGAGTGTACAATCGGAATCTATAACTAATCTCACAGGAATGGTTCAAAAGATAGACAGTAAGATGACTCAGTCTCTGTGTAATTAAGTCGGCATTTTGCTTTTTGTATTTAATTCCGATGCAATTTCTGTGTTGCATCATCAATAAGAAGGTCCAAGGGACACAGTAAACCTGAAGTGAAGCATCGGAATCTATGACTAGTGTCACAGGAATGGTTCAAATCATAGTCATTAAGAAGAGTCAGGCTTCTTGTACTTAAGTCTTCATTGTGCCATTTCTATTTAATTCCGATGCAATTTCTGTGTTTCATCGTCAATAAGAAGGTGCAAGGGATACAGTAAACCTGGAGTGACGCACCGGAATCTATAACTAGTGTCACAGGAATGGTTCAAAACATAGTCAGTAAGAAGAGTCAGTCTTCTTGTACTTAAGTCTTCAATGTGCCTTTTCTATTTAATTCCGATGACATTGCTGTGTTTCATCGTCAATAAGAAGGACCAAGGGATACAGTAAACCTGGAGTGAAACATCGGAATCTATAACTAGTGTCAATGGAATGGTTCAAAACATAGACAGTAAGAAAAGACAGTCTTCATGTACTTAAGTCGACATTGTGCCTTTTGTATTTAATTCCGATGCAATTTCTGTGTTTCATCCTCATTAAGAAGGTCAGAGGGATACAGTAAACCTGAAGTGAAGCATCGGGATCTATCGCTAGTGTCACAGGAATGGTTCAAACATAGTCTGTAAGAAGAGTCAGTCTTCTTGTCCTGAAGTCGGCATTGTGCCTTTTGTATTGAATTCCGATGCAATATCTGTGTTTCATCGTCAATAAGAAGGTCCAAAGGATACAGTAAACCTCAAGTGAAGCATCGGAATCCATAACTAGTGTCACATTAATGGTTCAAAACATAGTCAGTATGAAGAGTCGGTCTTCTTGTACTTAAGTTGGCATTGTGCCTTTTGTATTTAATTCCGATGCAATTT
Source organism: Schistocerca piceifrons (assembly GCF_021461385.2). NCBI lineage: Eukaryota > Metazoa > Arthropoda > Insecta > Orthoptera > Acrididae > Schistocerca > Schistocerca piceifrons. The sequence continues at coordinate 306,614 of NW_025727947.1, forward strand.
CGGTGTTTCATCGTCAATAACATGGTCAGAGGGATACAGGAAACCGGAAGTGAAGCATCGGAATCTATAACTATTGTCACAGGAATTGTTCAAACATAGACAGTAATAAGGGTCAGTCTTCTTGTACTTAAATCGGCATTGTGCCTTTTGTATTTAATTCCGATGCAATTTCTGTGTTTCATCGTCAATAAGAAGGTCAGAGGGATACAGTAAACCTGAAGTGAAGCATCGGAATCTATAGCTAGTGTCACAGGAATGGTTCAAACATAGTCTGTAAGAAGAGTCAGACTTCTTGTCCTGAAGTCGGCATTGTGCCTTTTGTATTGAATTCCGATGCAATATCTGTGTTTCATCGTCAATAAGAAGGTCGAAAGGATACAGTAAACCTCAAGTGAAGCATCGGAATCCATAACTAGCGTCACATTAATGGTTCAAAACATAGTCAGTATGAAGAGTCGGTCTTCATGTACTTAAGTCGAAATTGTGCCTTTTGTATATAATTCCGATGCAATTTCTGTGTTTCATCGTCCATTAGAAGGTAAGAGGGATACAGTAAACCTGAAGTGAAGCATCGGAGTCTATAACTAGTGTCACAGGAATGGTTCAAAACATAGTCAGTAAGAAGAGTCAGTCTTCTTGTACTTAAGTCTTCATTGTGCCTTTTCTATTTAATTCCGTTGCCATTGCTGTGTTTCATCGTCAATAAGAAGGTCCAAGGGATACAGTAAACCTGGAGTGAAGCAACGGAATCTATAACTAGTGTCAATGGAATGGTTCAAAACATAGACAGTAAGCAAAGACAGTCTTTTTGTACGTAAGTCGGCATTGTGCCTTTTGTATTTAATTCCGATGCAATTTCTGTGTTTCATCGTCAATAAGACGGTCAGAGGGATACAGTAAACCTGAAGTGAAGCATCGGAATCTATAACTAGTGTATCAGGAATGGTTCAAATCATAGACAGTTGGAAGAGTCAGTCTTCTTGTACTTAAGTCGGCATTGTGTCTTTTGTATTTAATTCCGATGCCATTTCTGTGTTTCATCGTCAATAAGAAGGTCCAAGGGATACAGTAAACCTGAAGTAAAGCATCGGATCCTACAACTAGTGTCACAGGAATGGTTCAAAACCTAACAGTATGAAGAGTCAGTCTTCATGTACTTAAGTCGGCATTGTGCCTTTTCTATTTATTTCCGATGCAATTTCTGTGTTTCATCGTCAATAGGAAGGTCAGAGGGATACAGTAAACCTGAAGTGAAGCATCGGAATCTATAAGTAGTGTCACAGGAATGGTTCAAAACATAGTCAGTAAGAAGAGTCAGTCTTATTGTACTTAAGTTGGCATTGTGCCTTTCGTATTTAATTCCGGTGCAATTTCTGTGTATCACCGGCAATAAGAGGGGCCAAGGGATACAGTAAACCTGGAGTGAAGCATCGGAATCTATAACTAGTGTCACAGTAATGGTTCAAAACATCGACAGTAAGAAGAGTCAGTCTTCTTGTACTAAAGTCGGCATTGTGCATTTTGTATTTAATTCCGATGCAATTTCTGTGTTTTATAAACAATAAGAAGGTCCTGGGAATACAGTAAACCTGAAGTGAAGCATCGGAATCTACAACTAGTGTCACTGGAATGGTTCAAAATATAGACAGTAAGAAGAGTCCGTCTTCTTGTACTTAAGTCGGCATTGTGCCTATTGTATTTAATTCCGATGCAATTTCTGTGTATCATCGTCAATAAGATGGTCCAAGGGATACAGTAAACCTGGAGTGAAGCATCGGATTCTATAACTAGTGTCCCAGGGATGGTTCAAAACATAGTCAGTAAGAAGAGTCAATCTTCTTGTACTTAATTCGGCATTGTGCCTTTTGTATTTAATTCTAATGCAATTTTTCTGTCTTTCATCGTCAATAAGAAGGTCAGAGGGATACAGTAAACCTGAAGTGAAGCATCGGAATCTATAATTAGTATCACAGGAATGGTTACAATAATAGTCAGTAAAATGAGTCAGTCTTCTTGTACTTAAGTCGGCATTGTACTTTTTGTATTTAATTCCAATGCAATTTCTGTGTTTCATCGTCAATAAGAAGGTCCAAGGGATACAGTAAACCTGGATTGAAGCATCGGAGTCTATAACTAGTGTCACAGGGATGGTTCAAAACATAGATAGTAAGATGAGTCAGTATTCTTGTACTTAAGTCGCCATTGTGCCTTTTCTGTTTAATTCCGAGGCAATTTCTGTGTTTCTTCGTCAATAGGAAGGTCGGAGGGATACAGTAAACCTGAAGTGAAGCTTCGGAATCCAAAACTAGTGTCACAGGAGTGGTTCATAACATAGACAGTTGAAGAGTCAGTCTTCATGTACTTAAGTCGGCATTGTGCATTTTGTATTTAATTCCGATGCAATTTCTGTGTTTAATCGTCAATAAGAAGGTCCACGGTATACAGTAAACCTGAAATGAAGCATCGGAATCTATAACTAGTGTCACAGGAATGGTTCAAAACATAGTCAGTAAGAAGAGTCAGACTTCTTTTACTTAAGTCGGCATTGTGCTTTTTGTATTTAATTCCGATGAAATTTCTGTGTTTCATCGTCAATAAGAAGGTCCAAGGGATACAGTAAACCTGGAGTGAAGCATCGGAATCTATAACTAGTGTCACAGTAATGGTTCAAAACATAGACAGTAAGAAGAGTCAGTCTTCTTGTACTTAAGTCGGCATTGTGCATTTTGTATTTACTTCCGATGCAATTTCTGTGTTTTATAAACAATAAGAAGGTCCTGGGAATACAGTAAACCTGAAGTGAAGCATCGGAATCTACAACTAGTGTCACTGGAATGGTTCACAATATAGACAGTAAGAAGAGTCCGTCTTCTTGTACTTAAGTCGGCATTGTGCCTATTGTATTTAATTCCGATGCAATTTCTGTGTATCATCGTCAATAAGATGGTCCAAGGGATACAGTAAACCTGGAGTGAAGCATCGGATTCTATAACTAGTGTCCCAGGGATGGTTCAAAACATAGTCAGTAAGAAGAGTCAGTCTTCTTGTACTTAATTCAGCATTGTGCCTTTTGTATTTAATTCTAATGCAATTTTTCTGTCTTTCATCGTCAATAAGAAGGTCAGAGTGATACAGTAAACCTGAAGTGAAGCATCGGAATCTATAACTAGTATCACAGGAATGGTTAAAAACATAGTCAGTAAAAAGAGTCAGTCTTCTTGTACTTAAGTCGGCATTGTGCTTTTTGTATTTAATTCCGATGCAATTTCTGTGTTTCATCGTCAATAAGAAGGTCCAAGGGATACAGTAAACCTGGATTGAAGCATCGGAATCTATAACTAGTGTCACAGGGACGGTTCAAACATAGATAGTTAGATGTGTCAGTATTCTTGTACTTAAGTCGGCATTGTGCCTTTTCTATTTAATTCCGATCCAATTTCTGTGGTTCATTGTCAATAAGAAGGTCCAAGGGATACAGTAAACCTGAAGTGAAGCATCGGAATCTATAACTAGTGTCACAGGAATGGTTCAAAACATAGTCTGTATGAAGAGGCAGTCTTCTTGTACTTAAGTCGACATTGTGCCTTTTCTATTTAATTCCGATGCAATATCTGTGTTTCATCGTCAATAAGAAGGTCAGAGGGATACAGTAAACCTGAAGTGAAGCATCGGAATCTATAGCTAGTGTCACAGGAAAGGTTCAAAACATAGTCAGTAAGAACAGTCAGTCTTCTTGTCCTTAAGTCGGCATTGAGCCTTTTCTATTTAATTCCGATGCAATTTCTGTGTTTCATCGTCAATAACAAGGTCCAAGGGATACAGTAAACCTGGGGTGTACCATCGGAATCTATAACTAGTCTCACAGGAATGGTTCAAAAGATAGACAGTAAGATGAGTCAGTCTTTGTGTATTTAAGTCGGCATTTTGCTTTTTGTATTTAATTCCGATGCAATTTCTGTGTTGCATCATCAATAAGAAGGTCCAAGGGATACAGTAAACCTGGAGTAAAGCATCGGAATCTATAACTAGTGTCACAGGAATGGTTCAAAACATAGACAGTAAGAAGAGTCAGTCTTCTTGTACTTAAGTCGCCATCGTGAATTTTCTGTTTAATTCCGAGGCAATTTCTGTGTTTCTTCGTCAATAAGAAGGTCAGAGGGATACAGTAAACCTGAAGTGCAGCTTCGGAATCCAAAACAAGTGTCACAGGAATGGTTCAAAACATAGACAGTAGAAGAGTCAGTCTTCATGTACTTAAGTCTGCATTGTGCTTTTTGTATTTAATTCCGATGCAATTTCTGTGATTAATCGTCAATAAGAAGGTCCACGGTATACAGTAAACCTGAAGTGAAGCATCGGAATCTATAACTAGTGTCACAGGAATGGTTCAAAACATAGTCAGTAATAAGAGTCAGTCTTCTTTTACTTAAGTCGGCATTGTGCTTTTCAATTTAATTCCGATGCAATTTCTGTGTTTCATCGTCAATAAGAAGGTGCAAGGGATTCAGTAAACCTGGAGTGAAGCATCGGAATCTACAACTAGTGTCACAGTAATGGTTCAAAACATAGTCAGTAAGAAGAGTCAGTCTTCTTTTACTTAAGTCGGCATTGTGCTTTTCAATTTAATTCCGATGCCATTGCTGTGTTTCATCGTCAATAAGAAAGTCCAAGGGATACAGTAAACCTGGAGTGAAGCATCGGAGTCTATAACTAGTGTCACAGGAATGGTTCAAAGCATAGACAGTACCAAGAGTCAGTCTTCTTGTACTTAATTCGGCATTGTGCCTTTTGTATTTAATTCTGATGCAATTTCTGTGTTTCATCGTCAATAAGAAGGTCAGAGGGATACAGTAAACCTGAAGTGAAGCATCGGAATCTATAACTAGTGTCACAGGAATGGTTCAAAACATAGTCAGTAAGAAGAGTCAGTCTTCTTGTACTTAAGTCGGCATTGTGCATTTTGTATTTAATTCCGATGCAATTTTTGTGTTTCAACGTCAATAAGAAGGTCCAAGGGATACAGCAAACCTGGAGTGAAGCGTCGAAATCTATAACTAGTGCCACAGGGATGGTTCAAACATAGACAGTAAGATGAATCAGTATGCTTGAACTTATGTCGGCATTGCGCATTTTCTATTTAATTCCAATACAATTTCTGTGTTTCATCGTCAATAAGAAGGTCCAAGGGATACAGTAAACCTGGGGTGAAGCTTCGGAATCTATAACTTGTGTCCCAGGGATGGTTCAAAACTTAGACAGTAAGAAGAGTAGGTCTTCTTGTACTTAAGTCGGCATTGTGCCTTTTGTATTTAATTCCGGTGCAATTTCTGTGTTTCATCGTCAATAAGAAGGTCAGAGGGATACAGTATTCCTGAAGTGAAGCATCGGAATCTATGACTAGTGTCACAGGAATGGTTCAAAACATAGTCAGTAACAAGAGTCAGTCTTCTTGTACTTAATTCGGCATTGTGCCTTTTGTATTTAATTCTGATGTAATTTCTGTGTTTCATCGTCAATAAGAAGGTCAGAGGGATACAGTAAACCTGAAGTGTAGCATAGGAATCTATAACTAGTGTCACGGGAATGGGTCAAAACATTGTCAGTAAGAAGAGTCAGCCTTCTTGTACTTAAGTCGGCATAGTGCTTTTTGTATTTAATTCCGATGCAATTTTTGTGTTTCATCGTCAATAAGAAGGTCCAAGGGATACAGTAAACCTGGAGTGATGCATCGAAATCTATAACTAGTGTCTAATGGGACGGTTCAAAATATAGTCTGTAAGATGAGTCAGTATTCTTGTACTTGAGTCGGCATTGTGCCTTTTCTATTTAATTGCGATGCAATTTCTGTGTTTCATTGTCAATAAGAAGGTCCAAGGGATACAGTAAACCTGGGGTGAAGCATCGGAATATATAAGTAGTGTCCCAGGGATGGTCCAAAACATAGGCAGTAAGAAGAGTCAGTCTTCTTGTACTTAAGTCGGCATTGTGCCTTTTGTATTTAATTCCGGTGCAATTTCTATGTTTCAGCGTCAATAAGAAGGTCAGAGGGATACAGTAATCCTGAAGTGAAGCATCGGAATCTATGACTAGTGTCACAGGAATGGTTCAAACATAGTCAGCAAGAAGAGTTAGTCTTCTTGTACTTAAGTCGGTATTGTGCCTTTTGTATTTAATTCCGATGCAATTTCTGTGTTTCATCGTCAATAAGAGAGTCCAAGGGATACAGTAAACCAGAAGGGAATCGTCGGAATCTATAACTAGTGTCACAGGGACGGTTCAAAACATAGACAGTAAGATGAGTCAGTATTCTTGTACTTAAGTCGGCATTGTGCCTTTACTACTTCATTCCGATGCAATTTTTGTGTTCATCGTCAATAAGAAGGTCCAAGGGATACAGTAAACCTGAAGTGAAGCATCGGAATCTATAACATGTGTCACAGGAATGGTTCAAAACATAGACAGAAGGAAGAGTCCGTCTTCTTGTACTTAAGTCGGCATTGTGCCTATTGTATTTAATTCCGATGCAATTTCTGTGTTTCATCGTCAATAAGATGGTCCAAGGGATACAGTTAACCTGGAGTGAAGCATCGGAATCTATAACTAGTGTCAATGGAATGGTTCAAAACATAGTCAGTAGAAGAGTGAGTCTTCATGTACTTAAGTCAGCATTGTGCCTTTTGTATTTAATTCCGATGCAATTTCTGTGTTTAATCGTCAATAAGAAGGTCCACGGTATACAGTAAACCTGAAGTGAAGCATCGGAATCTATAACTAGTGTCACAGGAATGGTTCAAAACATAGTCAGTAAGCAGAGTCAGTCTTCTTCTACTTAAGTCGGCATTGTGCTTTTCAATTTAATTCCGATGCAATTTCTGTGTTTCATCGTCAATAAGAAGGTGCAAGGGATACAGTACACCTGGAGAGAAGCATCGCAATCTATAACTAGTGTCAATGGAATGGTTCAAAACATAGACAGTAAGAAAAGACAGTCTTCTTGTACTTAAATCGGCATTGTGCCTTTTGTATTTAATTCCGATGCAATTTCTGTGTTTCATCGTCATTAACAAGGTCAGAGGGATACAGTAAACCTGAAGTGAAGCATCGGAATCTATAGCTAGTGTCACAGGAATGGTTCAAACATAGTCTGCAAGAAGAGTCAGTCTTCTTGTCCTGAAGTCGGCATTGTGCCTTTTGTACTGAATTCCGATGCAATATCTGTGTTTCATCGTCAATAAGAAGGTCCAAAGGATACAGTAAACCTCAAGTGAAGCATCGGAATCCATAACTAGTGTCACATTAATGGTTCAAAACATAGTCAGTATGAAGAGTCGGTCTTCATGTACTTAAGTCGAAATTGTGCCTTTTGTATTTAGTTCCGATGCAATTTCTGTGTTTCATCGTCCATAAGAAGGTCAGAGGGATACAGTAAACCTGAAGTGAAGCATCGCAAACTATAACTAGTGCCACAGGAATGGTTCAAAGCATATTCAGTAAGAAGAGTCAGTCTTCTTGTACTTAAGTTGGCATTGTGCCTTTTGTATTTAATTCCGATGCAATTTCTGTGTTTCATCGTCAATAACAAGGTCAGAGGGATACAGGAAACCTGAAGTGAAGCATCGGAATCTATAACTATTGTCACAGGAATTGCTCAAACATAGACAGTAATAAGGGTCAGTCTTCTTGTACTTAAGTCGGCATTGTGCCTTTTGTATTTAATTCCGATGCAATTTCTGTGTTTCATCGTCAATAAGAGGGTCAGAGGGATACAGTAAACCTGAAGTGATGCATCGGAATTTATAGCTAGTGTCACACGACTGGTTCAAAAATAGACCTTAAGAAGAGTCAGTCTTCTTGTACTTAATTCGGCATTGTGCCTTTTGTATTTAATTCCGATGCAATTTCTGTGTTTCATCGTCATTAAGAAGGTCAGAGGGATACAGTAAACCTGAAGTGATGCATCGCAATCTATAACTAGTGCTACAGGAATGGTTCAAAGAATAGTCAGTAAGAAGAGACAGTCTTCTTGTACTTAAGTTGGCTTTGTGCCTTTTGTATTTAATTCCGATGCAATTTCTGTGTTTCATCGTCAATAAGAAGGTCAGAGGGATACAGTAAACCTGAAGTGATGCATCGGAATTTATAGCTAGAGTCACACGACTGGTTCAAAAATAGACCGTAAGAAGAGTCAGTCTTCTTGTACTTAATTCGGCATTGTGCCTTTTGTATTTATTTCCGATGCTATTTCTGTGTTTCATCGTCAATAAGAAGGTCAGAGGGATACAGTAAACCTGAAGTGAAGCATCGGAATCTATAACTAGTGTCACAGGAATGGTTCAAAACATAGACATTTGGAAGAGTCAGTCTTCTTGTACTTAAGTCGGCATTGCGTCTTTTGATTTTAATTCCGATGCAATTTCTGTGTTTCATCGTCAATAAGAAGGTCCAAGGGATACAGTAAACCTGAAGTAAAGCATCGGAAACTACAACTAGTGTCACAGGAAAGGTTCAAAACATAGACAGTAAGAAGACTCAGTCTTCATGTACTTAGGTCGGCATTGTGTCTTTTCTATATAATTCCGATGCTATTTCTGACTTTCATCGTCAATAAGAAAGTCAGAGGGATACAGTAAACCTGAAGTGAAGCATCGGAATCTATAACTTGTGTCACAGGAATGGTTCAAATCTTAGTCAGTAAGAGGAGTCAGTCTTCTTGTACTTAAGTCGGCATTGTGCCTTTTGTATTTAATTCAGATGCAATTTCTGTGTTTCATCGTCAATAAGAAGGTCAGAGAATACAGTAATCCTGAAGTGAAGCATCGGAATCTTTAGCTAGTGTCACAGGAATGGTTCAAAGGCATAGTCAGTAAGAAGAGCCATTCTTCTTGTACTTAAGTCGGCATTGTGCCTTTTGTGTTTAATTCCGATGCAATTTCTGTGTTTCATCGTCAATAAGGACAGAGGGATACAGTAAACCTGAAGTGAAGCATCGGAATCTATAGCTAGTGTCACAGGACTGGTTCAAAAATAGACAGTAAGAAGAGTCAGTCTTTTGTACTTAATTCGGCATTTTGTCTTTTGTATTTAATTCCGATGCAATTACTGTGTTTCATCGTCAATAAGAATGTCCAAGGGATACAGTAAACCTGGAGTGTAGCATCGGAATCTATAACTAGTGTCACAGGAATGGTTCAAAACAAAGACAGTAAGAAGAGTCAGTCTTCATGTACTTAAGTCGGCATCTTGCCTTTTGTATTTAATTCCGATGCAATTTCTGTGTTTCATCGTCAATAAGAAGGTCCAAGGGGATACAGTAAACCTGAAGTGAAACATCGGAAACTATAACTAGTGTCACAGGTATGGTTCAAAACATAGTCAGGAAGAAGAGTCAGTCTTCTTGTACTTAAGTCTTCATTGTGCCTTTTCTATTTAATTCCGATGCAATTTCTGTCTTTCATCGTCAATAAGAACGTCAAAGGGATACAGTATACCGGCGGTGAAGCATCGGAATCTATAACTGGTGTCAATGGAATTGTTCAAAACATAGACAGTAAGGAGAGTCAATCTTCTTGTACTTAAGTCGGCATTGTGCGTTTTGAATTTAATTCCGATGCAATTTCTGTCTTTCATCGTCAATAAGAAGGTCAGAGGGATACAGTAAACCTGAAGTGAACCACCGGAATCTATAGCTAGTGTCACAGGAATGGTTCAAAACATAGTCAGTAAGAAGAGTCAGTCTTCCTGTACTTAAGTCATCATTGTGCATTTTCTATTTAATTCTGTTGCAATTTCTGTGTTTCATCGTTAATAGGATGCTCCAAGGGATACAGTAAACCTGGAGTGAAGCATCGGATTCTATAACTAATGTCACAGGAATGGTTCAAATCATAGGCAGTAAGAAGAGTCAGTCTTCTCTTCCTTAAGTCGGCATTGTGCCCTTTGCATTTTATTCCGATGCAATTTCTGTGTTTTATCGTCAATAAGAAGGTCCATGGGATACAGTAAACCTGGAGTGAAGCATCGGAGTCTATAACTAGTGTCACAGGACTGGTTCAAAAATAGACAGTAAGAAGAGTCAGTCTTCTTGTACTTAATTCGGCATTGTGCCTTTTGCATTTAATTCCGATGCAATTTCTGTGTTTCATCGTCAATAAGAAGGTCAGAGGGATACAGTTAACCTGAAGTGAAGCTTCGGAATCCATAACTAGTGTCACAGGAATGGTTCAAAACATAGTCAGTAAGAAGAGTCAGTCTTCTAGAACTTAAGTCGGTTTTGTGCATTTTCTATTTAATTCCGATGCAAATTCTGTGTTTCATCGTCAATAAGACGGTCAGAGGGATACAGTAAACCTGAAGTGAAGCATCGGAATCTATAACTAGTGTTACAGGAATGGTTCAAAACATAGACAATTGGAAGAGGCAGTCTTCTTGTACTTAAGTCGGCATTGTGTCTTTTTTATTTAATTCCGATGCAATTTCTGTGTTTCATCGTCAGTAAGAAGGTCCAAGTGATACAGTAAACCTGAAGTGAAGCATCGGAAACTATAACTTGTGTCACAGGAATGGGTCAAATCATAGTCAGTAAGAAGAGTCAGTCTTCTTGTACTTAAGTTGGCATTGTGCCTTTCGTATTTAATTCCGATGCAATTTCTGTTTTTCACCGGCAATGAGAAGGTCAGAGGGATACAGGAAACCTGAAGTGAAGCATCGGAATCTATAACTAGTGTCACAGGAATGTTTCAAACATAGACAGTATGAAGAGTCAGTCTTCTTGTACTTAAGTCGGCATTGTGCCTTTTGTATTTAATTCCGATGCAATTTCTGTGTTTCATCGTCAATAAGAAGGTCAGAGGGATACAGTAAACCTGAAGTGAAGCATCGGAATCTATAACTAGTGTCACAGGAATTGTTCAAAACATAGTCAGTGAGAAGAGTCAGTCTCCTTGTCCATAAGTCGGCATTGTGCTTCTTGTATTTAATTCCAATGCAATTTCTGTGTTTCATCGTCAATGAGAAGGTCCAAGGGATACAGTAAACCTGGAGTGAAGCATCGGAAACTATAACTAGTGTCACAGGAATGGTTCAAAACATAGTCAGTAAGAAGAGTCAGTCTTCTTGTAATTAAGTCTTCATTGTGCCTTTTCTATTTAATTCCGATGCAATTTCTGTGTTTCATCGTCAATAAGAACGTCCAAGGGGTACAGTAAACCAGGAGTGAAGCATCGGAATCTATAACTAGTGTCAATGGAATGGTTCAAAACATAGACAGTAAGAAGAGTCAGTCTTCTTGTACTTAAGTTGGCATTGTGCCTTTCGTATTTAATTCCGATGCAATTTCTGTTTTTCACCGGCAATGAGAAGGCCAGAGGGATACAGGAAACCTGAAGTGAAGCATCGGAGTCTATAACTAGTGTCACAGGATTGGTTCAAAAATAGACAGTAAGAAGAGTCATTTTTCTAGTACTTAAGTCGGCATTGTGCCTTTTCTATTTAATTCCGATGCAATTTCTGTGTTTCATCGTCAATAAGCCAGTCAGAGGGATACAGTAAACCTGAAGTGAAGCATCGGAATCTATAAGCAGTGTCACAGTAATGGTTCAAAATATAGACAGTTGGAAGAGTCAGTCTTCTTGTACTTAAGTCGGCATTGTGTCTTTTGTATTTAATTCCGATGCAATTTCTGTCTATCATCGTCAATAAGAAGGTCAGAGGGATACAGTAATTCTGAAGTGAAGCATCGGAATCTACAACTAGTGTCACAGGAATGGTTCAAAGCATAGTCAGTAAGAAAAGTCAGTCTTCTTGTACTTAAGTCATCATTGTGCATTTTTATTTAATTCTGTTGCAATTTCTGTGTTTCATCGTTAATAGGATGGTCCAAGGGATACAGTAAACCTGGAGTGAAGCATCGGAATCTATAACTAAAGTCACAGGAATAGTTCAAATCAAAGACAGTAAGAAGAGTCAGTCTTCTCTTACTTAAGTCGGCATTGTGCCCTTTGCATTTTATTCCGATGCAAGTTCTGTGTTTCATCGTCAATAAGAAGGTCCATGGGATACAGTAAACCTGATATGAAGCATCGGAATCTATAACTTGTGTCACAGGAATGGGTCAAATCATAGTCAGTAAGAAGAGTTAGTCTTCTTGTACTTAAGTTGGCATTGTGCCTTTCGTATTTAATTCCGATGTAATTTCTGTGTTTCACCGGCAATGAGAAGGTCAGAGGGATACAGTAAACCTGAAGTGAAGCATCGGAATCCATAACTAGTGTCACAGGAATGTTTCAAACATAGACAGTAAGAAGAGTCAGTCTTCTTGTACTTAAGTCGGCATTGTGCCTTTTGTATTTAATTCCGATGCAATTTCTGTGTTTCACCGGCAATGAGAAGGTCAGAGGGATACAGTAAACCTGAAGTGAAGCATCGGAATCTATAACTTGTGTCACAGGAATGGGTCAAATCATAGTCAGTAAGAAGAGTTAGTCTTCTTGTACTTAAGTTGGCATTGTGCCTTTCGTATTTAATTCCGATGCAATTTCTGTGTTTCACCGGCAATGAGAAGGTCAGAGGGATACAGTAAACCTGAAGTGAAGCATCGGAATCTATAACTAGTGTCTCAGGAATGGTTCTAAACATAGACAGTAGGAAGAGTCAGTCTTCTTGTACATAAGGCGGCATTGTGCCTTTTGTATTTAATTCCGATGCAATATCTGTGTTTCATCGTCAATAAGAAGGTCCAAGGGATACAGTAATCCTGGAGTGAAGCATCGGAATCTATAACTAGTGTCACAGGAATGGTTAAAACATAGAAAGTAAGAAGAGTCAGTCTTCTGTACTTAAGTTGGCATTCTGCCTTTTGTATTTAATTCCGATGCAATTTCTGTGTTTCATCGTCAATAAGAAGGTCCACGGGATACAGTAAACCTCAAGTGAAGCATCGGAATCTATAACTAGTATCACAGGGATGGTTCAAAACATAGACAGTAAGAAGAGTCAGTCTTCTTGTACTTAAGTCGGCATTGTGCCTTTTGTATTTAATTCCGATGCAATTTCTGTGTTTCATTGTCAATAAGAAGGTCAGAGGGATACAGTAATCCTGAAGTGAAGCATCGGAATCTATAACTAGTGTCACTGGAATGGTTCAAAACATAGTCAGTAAGAAAAGTCAGTCTTCTTGTACTTAAGACATCATTGTGCAATTTCTATTTAATTCTGTTGCAATTTCTGTGTTTCATCGTTAATAGGATGGTCCAAGGGATACAGTAAACCCGGAGTGAAGCATCGGAATCTATAACTAATGTCACAGGAATAGTTCAAATCATAGACAGTAAGAAGAGTCAGTCTTCTATTACTTAAGTCGGCATTGTGCCCTTTGCATTTTATTCCGATGCAAGTTCTGTGTTTCATCGTCAATAAGAAGGTCCATGGGATACAGTAAACCTTGAGTGAAGCATCGGAGTCTATAACTAGTGTCACAGGACTGGTCAAAAATTGACAGTAAGAAGAGTCAGTCTTCTTGTACTTAATTCGGCATTGTGCCTTTTGTATTTAATTCCGATGCTGTTTCTGTGTTTCATCGTCAATAAGAAGGTCAGAGGGATACAATTAACCTGAAGGGAAGCTTCGGAATCCATAACTAGTGTCACAGGAATGGTTCAAAACATAGTCAGTAAGAAGAGTCAGTCTTCTAGAACTTAAGTCGGCAATGTGCATTTTCTATCTAATTCCGATGCAAATTCTGTGTTTCATCGTCAATAAGACGGTCAGAGGGATACAGTAAACCTGAAGTGAAGCATCGGAATCTATAACTAGTGTCACAGGAATGGTTCAAAACATAGACAGTTGGAAGAGGCAGTCTTCTTGTACTTAAGTCGGCATTGGGTCTTTTGTATTTAATTCCGATGCAATTTCTGTGTATCATCGTCAATAAGAAGGTCCAAGGGATACAGTTAACCTGAAGTGAAGCATCGGAAACTACAACTAGTGTCACAGGAATGGTTCAAACCATAGTCTGTAAGAAGAGTCAGTCTTATTGTACTTAAGTCGGCATTGTGCCTTTTCTATTTAATTCCGACGCAATTTCTGTGTTTCATCGTCAATAAGAAGGTCAGAGGGATACAGTAAACCTGAAGTGAAGCATCGGAATCTATAACTTGTGTCACAGGAATGGGTCAAATCATAGTCAGTAAGAAGAGTTAGTCTTGTTGTACTTAAGTTGGCATTGTGCCTTTCGTATTTAATTCCGATGCAATTTCTGTGTTTCACTGGTAATGAGAAGGTCAGAGGGATACAGTAAACCTGAAGTGAAGCATCGGAATCTATAACTAGTGTCACAGGAATGTTTCAAACATAGACAGTAAGAAGAGTCAGTCTTCTTGTACTTAAGTCGGCATTGTGCCTTTTGTATTTAATTCCGATGCAATTTCTGTGTTTCATCGTCAATAAGAAGGTCCAAGGGATACAGTAAAATAGGAGTGAAGCATCGGAAACTATAACTAGTGTCACAGGAACGGATCAAAACATAGTCAGTAAGAAGAGTCAGTCTTCTTGTACTTAACTCGGCATTGTGCCTTTTGTATTTAATTCCGATGCAACTTCTGTGTTTCATCGTCAATAAGAACATCAGAGGGATACAGTAAATCTGAAGTGCAGCATCGGAATCTATAGCTAGTGTCACAGGAATGGTTCAAAGGCATAGTCAGTAAGAACAGTCAGTCTTCTTGTCCTTAAGTCGGCATTGTGCTTTTGTATTTAATTCTGATGCAATTTCTGTGTTTCATCGACAATAAGAAGGTCCAAGGGATACAGTAAACCTGGAGTGAAGCATCGCAATCTATAACTAGTGTCACAGGAATGGGTCAATTCATAGAGAGTAAGAAGAGTCAGTCTTCTTGTACTTAAGTCGGCATTTTGCATTTTGTATTTAATTCCGATGCAATTTCTGTGTTTCATCGTCAATAAGAAGGTCCAAGGGATACAGTAAACCTGGAGTGAAGCATCGGAATCTATAACTAGTGTCACAGGACTGGTTCAAAAATATACAGTAAGAAGAGTCAGTCTTCTTGTACTTAATTCGGCATTGTGCCTTTAGTATTTCATTCCGATGCAATTTCTGTGCTTCATAGTCAATAAGAAGGTCAGAGGGATACATTTAACCTGAAGTGAAGATTCGGAATCCATAAGTAGTGTCACAGTTATGAGTCAAACATAGTCTGTAAGAAGAGTCAGTCTTCTTGTATTTAAGTCGGCATTGTGCCTTTTGTATTTAATTCCGATGCAATTTCTGTGCTTCATCGTCAATAAGAAGGTCCCAGGGATACAGTTAACCTGGAGTGAAGCATCGGAATCTATATCTAGTGTCACAGGGACGGTTCAAAACATAGACAGTAAGATGAGTCAATACTCTTGTACTTAAGTCGGCATTGTGTTTTTGTATTTATTTCCGATGCAATTTTTGTGTTTCATCGTCACTAAGAAGGTCAGAGGGATACAGTAATCCTGAAGTTAAGGATCGGAATCTATAACTAGTGTGACAGGAATGGTTCAAAGCATAGTTAGTAAGAAGAGTCAGTCTTCTTGTAGTTAGGTCGGCATTGTGCCTTTTGTATTGAATTCCGATGCAATATCTTTGTTTCATCGTCAATAAGACGGTGCAAGGGATACAGTATACCTGAAGTGAAGCACCGGAATCTATAACTAGTGTCTCAGGAATGGTTCAAAAATAGACAGTAGGAAGAGTCAGTCGTCTAGTATGTAAGTCAGCATTGTACACTTTCTATTTAATTCCGATGCAATTTCTGTGTTTCATTGTCAATAAGACGGTCAGAGGGATACAGTAAACCTGAAGTGAAGCATCGGAATCTATAACTAGTGTCACAGGAGTGGTTCAAAAATAGACAGTTGGAAGGGTCAGTCATCTTGTACTTAAGTCGGCATTGTGTCTTTTGTATTTAATTCCGATGGAATGTCTGTGTTTCATCGTCAATAAGAAGGTCCAAAGGATACAGTAAACTTGAAGTGAAGCATCGGATTCTACAACTAGTGTCACAGGATTGGTTCAAAACATAGACAGTAAGAAGAATCAGTCTTCATGTACTTAAGTCGGCATTGTGCCTTTTCCATTTAATTCCGAGGTTATTTCTGTGTTTCATCGTCAATAAGAAGGCAGAGGGATACAGTAAACCTGAAGTGAAGCATCGGAATCCATAGCTAGTGTCACAGAAATGGTTCAAACCATAGTCAGTAAGAAGAGTCAGTCTTCTTGTACTTAAGTTGGCATTGTGCCTTTCGTATTTAGTTCCGATGCAATTTCTGTGTTTCATCGTCAATAAGCCGGTCAGAGGGATACAGTAAACCTGAAGTGAAGCATCGGAATCTATAACCAGTGTCACAGGAATGGTTCAAAACATAGACAGTTGGAAGAGTCAGTCTTCTTGTACTGAAGTCGGCATTGTGTCTTTTGTATTGAATTCCGATGCAATATCTTTGTTTCATCGTCAATACGACGGTCCAAGGGATACAGTAAACCTGAAGTGAAGCATCGGAATCTATAACTAGTGTCTCAGGAATGGTTCAAAACATAGACAGTAGGAAGAGTCAGTCATCTAGTACTTAAGTTGGCATTGTGCCTTTTGTATTGAATTCCGATGCAATATCTTTGTTTCATCGTCAATAAGACGGTCCAAGGGATACAGTAAACCTGAAGTGAAGCATCGGAATCTATAACTAGTGTCTCAGGAATGGTTCAAAACATAGACAGTAGGAAGAGTCAGTCTTCTTGTCCATAAGGCGGCATTGTGCCTTTTGTATTTAATTCCGGTGCAATATCTGTGTTTCATCGTCAATAAGAAGGTCCAAGGGATTCAGTAATCCTGGAGTGAAGCATCGGAATCTATAACTAGTGTCACAGGAATGGTTCAAAACATAGAAAGTAAGAAGAGTCAGTCTTCTGTACTTAAGTTGGCATTTTGCCTTTTGTATTTAATTCCGATCCAATTTCTGTGTTTCATCGTCAATAAGAAGGTGCAAGGGATACAGTAAACCTCAAGTGAAGCATCGGAATCTATAACTAGTATCACAGGGATGGTTCAAAACATAGACAGTAAGAAGAGTCAGTCTTCTTGTACTTAAGTAGGCATTGTGCCTTTTGTATTAAATTCCGATGCAATTTCTGTGTTACATTGTCAATAAAAAGGTAAGAGGGATACAGTAATCCTGAAGTGAAGCATCGGAATCTATAACTAGTGTCACAGGAATGGTTCAAAACATAGTCAGTAAGAAAAGTCAGTCTTATTGTACTGAAGTCATCATTGTGCATTTTCTATTTAATTCTGTTGCAATTTCTGTGTTTCATCGTTAATAGGATGGTCCAAAGGGATACAGTAAACCTGGAGTGAAGCATCGGAATCTATAACTAATGTCACAGGAATAGTTCAAATCATAGACAGTAAGAAGAGTCAGTCTTCTCTTACTTAATTCAGCATTGTGCCTTTTTTATTTAATTCCGATGCTGTTTCGGTGTTTCATCGTCAATAAGAAGGTCAGAGGGATACAATTAACCGGAAGTGAAGCTTCGGAATCCATAACTAGTGTCACAGGAATGGTTCAAAACATAGTCAGTAAGAAGAGTCAGTCTTCTAGAACTTAAGTCGGCAATGTGCATATTCTATCTAATTCCGATGCAAATTCTGTGTTTCATCGTCAATAATACGGTCAGAGGGATACAGTAAACCTGAAGTGAAGCATCGGAATCTATAACTAGTGTCACAGGAATAGTTCAAAACATAGACAGTTGGAAGAGGCAGTCTTCTTCTACTTAAGTCGGCATTGTGTCTTTTGTATTTAATTCCGATGCAAATTCAGTGTTTCATCATCAATAAGAAGGTCCAAGGGATACAGTTAACCTGAAGTGAAGCATCGGAAACTACAACTAGTGTCACAGGAATGGTTCAAACCATAGACAGTAAGAAGAGTCAGTCTTATTGTACTTAAGTCGGCATTGTGCCTTTTCTATTTAATTCCGATGCTATTTCTGTGTTTCATCGTCAATAAGAAGGTCAGAGGGATACAGTAAACCTGAAGTTAAGCATCGGAATCTATAACTTGTGTCACAGGAAAGGGTCAAATCATAGTCAGTAAGAAGAGTTAGTCTTCTTGTACTTAAGTTGGCATTGTGACTTTCGTATTTAATTCTGATGCAATTTCTGTGTTTCACCGGTAATGAGAAGGTCAGAGGGATACAGTAAACCTGAAGTGAAGGATCGGAATCTATTACTAGTGTCACAGGAATGTTTCAAACTTAGACAGTAAGAAGAGTCAGTCTTCTTGTACTTAAGTCGGCATTGTGCCTTTTGTATTTAATTCCGATGCTATTTCTGTGTTTCATCGTTAATAAGAAGGTCAGAGGGATACAGTAAACGTGAAGTGAAGCATCGGAATCTATAGCTAGTGTCACAGGAATGGTTCAAATGCATAGTCAGTAAGAACAGTCGGTCTTCTTGTCCTTAAGTCGGCATTGTGCCTTTTGTATTTAATTCCGATGCAATTTCTGTGTTTCATCGTCAATAAGAATGTCCAAGGGATACAGTAAACCTGGAGTGAGGCATCGGAATCTATAACTAGTGTCACAGGAATGGTTCAAATCATAGAGAGTAAGAAGAGTCAGTCTTCTTGTACTTAAGTCGGCATTTTGCATTTTGTATTTAATTCCGATGCTATTTCTGTGTTTCATCGTCAATAAGAAGGTCCTAGGGATACAGTAAACCTGGAGTGAAGCATCGGAATCTATAACTAGTGTCACAGGACTGGCTCAAAAATAGACAGTAAGAAGAGTCAGTCTTCTTGTACTTAATTCGGCATTGTGCCTTTTGTATTTAATTCCGATGCAATTTCTGTGTTTCATAGTCAATAAGAAGGTCAGAGGGATACATTTAACCTGAAGTGAAGATTCGGAATCCATAAGTAGTGTCACAGGAATGGTTCAAAAATAGACAGTAGGAAGAGTCAGTCTTCTAGTACTTAAGTCAGCATTGTACACTTTCTATTTAATGCCGATGCAATTTCTGTGTTTCATTGTCAATAAGACGGTCAGAGGGATACAGTAAACCTGAAGTGAAGCATTGGAATCTATAACTAGTGTCACAGGAGTGGTTCAAAACATAGACAGTAGGAAGGGTCAGTCTTCTTGTACTTAAGTCGGCATTGTGTCTTTTGTATTTAATTCCGATGCAATGTCTGTGTTTCATCGTCAATAAGAATGTCCAAGGGATACAGTAAACCTGGAGTGAAGCATCGGAATCTATAACTAGTGTCACAGGAATGGTTCAAAACATAGAAAGTAAGAAAAGTCAGTCTTCTGTACTTAAGTTGGCATTTTGCCTTTTGTATTTAATTCCGATGCAATTTCTGTGTTTCATCGTCAATAAGAAGGTGCAAGGGATACAGTAAACCTCAAGTGAAGCATCGGAATCTATAACTAGTATCACAGGGATGGTTCAAAACATAGACAGTAAGAAGAGTCAGTCTTCTTGTACTTAAGTAGGCATTGTGCCTTTTGTATTAAATTCCGATGCAATTTCTGTGTTTCATTGTCAATAAGAAGGTCAGAGGGATACAGTAATCCTGAAGTGAAGCATCGGAATCTATAACTAGTGTCACAGGAATGGTTCAAAACATAGTCAGTAAGAAGAGTCAGCCTTCTTGTACTTAAGGCATCATTGTGCATTTTCTATATAATTCTGTTGCAATTTCTGTGTTTCATCGTTAATAGGATGGTCCAAGGGATACAGTAAACCTGGAGTGAACCATCGGAAACTATATCTAATATCACAGGAATGGTTCAAATCATGGACACTAAGAAGACTCAGTCTTCTCTTACTTAAGTCGGCATTGTGACCTTTGCATTTTATTCCGATGCAATTTCTGTGTTTCATCGTCAATAAGAAGTTCCATGGGATACAGTAAACCTGGAGTGACGCATCGGAGTTTATAACTAGTGTCACAGGACTGGTTCAAAAATAGACAGTAAGAAGAGTCAGTCTTCTTGTACTTAATTCGGCATTGTGCCTTTAGTATTTAATTCCGATGCAATTTTTGTGCTTCATAGTCAATAAGAAGGTCAGAGGGATACATTTAACCTGAAGTGAAGATTCGGAATCCATAAGTAGTGTCACAGGAATGAGTCAAACATAGTCAGTAAGAAGAGTCAGTCTTCTTGTATTTAAGTCGGCATTGTGCCTTTTGTATTTAATTCCGATGCAATTTCTGTGCTTCATCGTCAATAAGAAGGTCCCAGGGATACAGTTAACCTGGAGTGAAGCATCGGAATCTATATCTAGTGTCACAGGGACGGTTCAAAACATAGACAGTAAGATGAGTCAATACTCTTGTACTTAAGTCGGCATTGTGTTTTTGTATTTATTTCCGATGCAATTTCTGTGTTTCATCGTCACTAAGAAGGTCAGAGGGATACAGTAATCCTGAAGTTAAGGATCGGAATCTATAACTAGTGTGACAGGAATGGTTCAAAGCATAGTTAGTAAGAAGAGTCAGTCTTCTTGTAGTTAGGTCGGCATTGTGCCTTTTGTATTGAATTCCGATGCAATATCTTTGTTTCATCGTCAATAAGACGGTGCAAGGGATACAGTAAACCTGAAGTGAAGCACCGGAATCTATAACTAGTGTCTCAGGAATGGTTCAAAAATAGACAGTAGGAAGAGTCAGTCTTCTAGTACTTAAGTCAGCATTGTACACTTTCTATTTAATTCCGATGCAATTTCTGTGTTTCATTGTCAATAAGACGGTCAGAGGGATACAGTAAACCTGAAGTGAAGCATCGGAAACTATAACTAGTGTAACAGGAGTGGTTCAAAACATAGACAGTTGGAAGGGTCAGTCATCTTGTACTTAAGTCGGCATTGTGTCTTTTGTATTTAATTCCGATGCAATGTCTGTGTTTCATCGTCAATAAGAAGGTCCAAAGGATACAGTAAACCTGAAGTGAAGCATCGGATTCTACAACTAGTGTCACAGGATTGGTTCAAAACATAGACAGTAAGAAGAATCAGTCTTCATGTACTTAAGTCGGCATTGTGCCTTTTCCATTTAATTCCGAGGTTATTTCTGTGTTTCATCGTCAATAAGAAGGTCAGAGGGATACAGTAAACCTGAAGTGAAGCATCGGAATCCATAGGTAGTGTCACAGAAATGGTTCAAACCATAGTCAGTAAGAAGAGTCAGTCTTCTTGTACTTAAGTTGGCATTGTGCCTTTCGTATTTAGTTCCGATGCATTTTCTGTGCTTCATCGTCAATAAGCCGGTCAGAGGGATACAGTAAACCTGAAGTGAAGCATCGGAATCTATAACCAGTGTCACAGGAATGGTTCAAAACATAGACAGTTGGAAGAGTCAGTCTTCTTGTACTGAAGTCGGCATTGTGTCTTTTGTATTGAATTCCGATGGAATATCTTTGTTTCATCGTCAATACGACGGTCCAAGGGATACAGTAAACCTGAAGTGACGCATCGGAATCTATAACTAGTGTCTCAGGAATGGTTCAAAACATAGACAGTAGGAAGAGTCAGTCATCTAGTACTTAAGTTGGCATTGTGCCTTTTGTATTGAATTCCGATGCAATATCTTTGTTTCATCGTCAATAAGACGGTCCAAGGGATACAGTTAACCTGAAGTGAAGCATCGGAAACTACAACTAGTGTCACAGGAATGGTTCAAACCATAGACAGTAGGAAGAGTCAGTCTTATTGTACTTAAGTCGGCATTGTGCCTTTTCTATTTAATTCCGATGCTATTTCTGTGTTTCATCGTCAATAAGAAGGTCAGAGGGATACAGTAAACCTGAAGTTAAGCATCGGAATCTATAACTTGTGTCACAGGAAAGGGTCAAATCATAGTCAGTAAGAAGAGTTAGTCTTCTTGTACTTAAGTTGGCATTGTGCCTTTCGTATTTAATTCCGATGCAATTTCTGTGTTTCACCGGTAATGAGAAGGTCAGAGGGATACAGTAAACCTGAAGTGAAGCATCGGAATCTATAACTAGTGTCACAGGAATGGTTCAAAACATAGTCAGAGAGAAGAGTCAGTCTCCTTGTCCATAAGTCGACATTGTGCCTCTTCTATTTAATTCCAATGCAATTTCTGTGTTTCGTCGTCAATAAGAACGTCCAAGGGATACAGTAAACCTGGAGTGAAGCATCGGAATCTATAACTAGTGTCAATGGAATGTTTCAAAACATAGACAGTAAGAAGAGTCAATCTTCTTGTACTTAAGTCGGCATTGTGCCTTTTGTATTTAATTCGGATGCAACATCTGTGTTTCATCGTCAATGAGAACGTCAGAGGGATACAGTAAACGTGAAGTGAAGCATCGGAATCAATAGCTAGTGTCACAGGAATGGTTCTAATGCATAGTCAGTAAGAACAGTCAGTCTTCTTGTCCTTAAGTCGGCATTGTGCCTTTTGTATTTAATTCCGATGCAATTTCTGTGTTTCATCGTCAATAAGAATGTCCAAGGGATACAGTAAACCTGGAGTGAAGCATCGGAATCTATAACTAGTGTCACAGGAATGGTTCAAATCATAGTTAGTAAGAAGAGTCAGTCTTCTTGTACTTAAGTCGGCATTGTGCATTTTGTATTTAATTCCGATGCAATTTCTGTGTTTCATCGTCAATAAGAAGGTCCTAGGGATACAGCAAACCTGGAGTGAAGCATCGGAATCTATAACTAGTGTCACAGGACTGGCTCAAAAATAGACAGTAAGAAGAGTCAGTCTTCTTGTACTTAATTCGGCATTGTGCCTTTTGTATTTAATTCCGATGCAATTTCTGTGTTTCATAGTCAATAAGAAGGTCAGAGGGATACATTTAACCTGAAGTGAAGATTCGGAATCCATAAGTAGAGTCACAGGAATGGTTCAAAAATAGACAGTAGGAAGAGTCAGTCTTCTAGTACTTAAGTCAGCATTGTACACTTTCTATTTAATTCCGATGCAATTTCTGTGTTTCATTGTCAATAAGACGGTCAGAGGGATACAGTAAACCTGAAGTGAAGCATTGGAATCTATAACTAGTGTCACAGGAATGGTTCAAAACATAGAAAGTAAGAAAAGTCAGTCTTCTGTACTTAAGTTGGCATTTTGCCTTTTGTATTTAATTCCGATGCAATTTCTGTGTTTCATCGTCAATAAGAAGGTGCAAGGGATGCAGTAAATCTCAAGTGAAGCATCGGAATCTATAACTAGTATCAC
Organism: Schistocerca piceifrons; assembly: GCF_021461385.2. Taxonomy (NCBI): domain Eukaryota; kingdom Metazoa; phylum Arthropoda; class Insecta; order Orthoptera; family Acrididae; genus Schistocerca; species Schistocerca piceifrons. The sequence continues at coordinate 329,873 of NW_025727947.1, forward strand.
AGGGATGGTTCAAAACATAGACAGTAAGAAGAGTCAGTCTTCTTGTACTTAAGTAGGCATTGTGCCTTTTGTATTAAATTCCTATGCAATTTCTGTGTTTCATTGTCAATAAGAAGGTCAGAGGGATACAGTAATCCTGAAGTGAAGCATCGGAATCTATAACTAGTGTCACAGGAATGGTTCAAAACATAGTCAGTAAGAAGAGTCAGTCTTCTTGTACTTAAGGCATCATTGTGCATTTTCCATATAATTCTGTTGCAATTTCTGTGTTTCATCGTTAATAGGATGGTCCAAGGGATACAGTAAACCTGGAGTGAAGCATCGGAAACTATATCTAATATCACAGGAATGGTTCAAACCATAGACACTAAGAAGACTCAGTCTTCTCTTACTTAAGTCGGCATTGTGACCTTTGCATTATATTCCGATGCAATTTCTGTGTTTCATCGTCAATAAGAAGTTCCATGGGATACAGTAAACCTGGAGTGACGCATCGGAGTCTATAACTAGTGTCACAGGACTGGTTCAAAAATAGACAGTAAGAAGAGTCAGTCTTCTTGTACTTAATTCGGCATTGTGCCTTTTGTATTTAATTCCGATGCAACTTCTGTGGTTCATCGTCAATAAGAAGGTCAGAGGGATACAATTCACCTGAAGTGAAGCTTCGGAATCCATAACTAATGTCACAGGAATGGTTCCAAACATAGTCAGTAAGAAGAGTCAGTCTTCTAGAACTTCAGGCGGCATTGTGCAATTTCTATTTAATTCCGATGCTATTTCTGTGTTTCATCGTCAATAAGAAGGTCAGAGGGATTCAGTAAACCTGAAGTGAAGCATCGGAATTTATAACATGTGTCACAGGAATGGTTCAAATCATAGAGAGTAAGAAGAGTCAGTCTTCTTGTACTTAAGTCGGCATTTTGCATTTTGTATTTAATTCCGATGCAATTTCTGTGTTTCATTGTCACTAGGAAGGTCAGAGGGATACATTAATCCTGAAGTTAAGCATCGGAATCTATAACTAGTGTCACAGGAATGGTTCAAAGCATAGTCAGTAAGAAGAGTCAGTTTTCTTGTAGTTAAGTCGGCATTGTGCCTTTTGTATTGAATTCCGATGCAATATCTTTGTTTCATCGTCAATAAGACGGTCCAAGGGATACAGTAAACCTGAAGTGAAGCATCGGAATCTATAACTAGTGTCTCAGGAATGGTTCAAAACATAGACAGTAGGAAAAGTCAGTCTTCTAGTACTTAAGTCGGCATTGTGCCTTTTGTATTTAATTCCGATGCAATATCTGTGTTTCATCATCCTTAAGAAGGACAGAGGGATACAGTAGTCCTGAAGTGAAGCATCGGAATCTATAACTAGTGTCACAGGAATGGCTGAAAATATAGTCAGTGAGAAGAGCCAGTCTCCTTGTCCTTAAGTCGGCATTGTGCCTCTTGTATTTAATTCCGATGCAATTTCTGTGATTCATCGTCAATAAGAAGGTCCAAGGGATACAGTTAACCTGGAGTGAAGCATCGGAATCTATAAATAGTGTCACAGTAATGGTTCAAAACATAGACAGTCAGAAGAGTCAGACGTCTCGTACATTAGTCGGCATTGTGCCCTTTGTATATAATTCCGATGCGATTTCTGTGTTTCATTGTCAATAAGGAGGTCCAAAGTATACAGTAAACCTGAAGTGAAACATCGGAATCCATAACAAGTGTCACAGGAATGGTTCAAAACATAGTTAGAAAGAAGAGTCAGTCCTCTTGTGCTTTAGTCGGCATTGTGCGTTTTCTATTTAATTCCGATGCAATTTCTGTGTTTCATCGTCAATAAGAAGGTCCAAGGTATACAGTAAACCTGGAGTGAAGCATCGGAATCTATAACTAGTGTCACAGGAATGGTTCAAACATAGACAGTAAGAAGAGACAGTCTTCTTGAACTTAAGTCGACATTGTGCCTTTTCCTTTTAACTCCGGTGCAATTTCTGTGTTTCATCGTCAACAAGAAGGACAGAGGGATACAATAAACCTGAACTGAAGCATCGGAATCTATAACTAGTGTCACAGGAATGGATCAAAACATAGTCATTAAGAACAGTCAGTCTTCTTGTCCTTAAGTCGGCATTGTGCCTTTTGTATTTAATTCCGATGCAATTTCTGTGTTTCATCGTCAAAAAGATGGTCCAAGGGATACAGTAAACCTTGAGTGTAGCATCGGAATCTATAACTAGTGTCACAGGAATATTTCAAAACATAGACAGTAAGAAGAGTCGGTCTTCGTGTACTTAAGTCGGCAATTTGCCTTTTGTATTTAATTCCGATGCAATTTCTGTGCTTCATCGTCAATAAGAAGGTAGAAGGGATACTGTAAACCTCAAGTGAAGCATCGGAAACTGTAACTAGAGGCACAGGAATGGTTCAAAACATAATCAGTAAGAAGAGTCAGTCTTCTTGTACTTAAGTCTTCATTGTGCCTTTTCTATTTAATTCCGATGCAATTTCTGTGTTTCATCGTCAAAAAAAAGGTCCAAGGGATACTGTAAACCTGGAGTGTAGCATCGGAATCTATAAGTAGTGTCACAGGAATGGTTCAAATCATAGACAGTAAGAAGAGTCAGTCTTCGTGTACTTAAGTCGGCATTTAGCTTTTTGTATTTAATTCCGATGCAATTTCTGTGTTTCATCGTCATAAAGAAGGTCCAAGGGATACTGTAATCCTGGAGTGAAGCATCGGAATCTATAACTAGTGTCACAGGAATGGTTCAAATCATAGACAGTAAGAAGAGTCAGTCTTCTCTTACTTAAGTCGGCATTGTGCCCTTTGCATTTTATTCCGATGCAGTATCTGTGTTTCATCGTCAATAAGAAGGGTTGTGGGATACAGTAAACCTGGAGTGAAGCATCAGAGTCTATAACTAGTGTCACAGGACTGGTTCAAAAATAGACAGTAAGAAGAGTCAGTCTTCTTGTACTTAATACGGCATTGTGCCTTTTGTATTTAATTCCGATGCAATTTCTGTGTTTTATCGTCAATAAGAAGGTCAGAGGGATACAGTTAACCTGAAGTGAAACATCGGAATCCATAAGTAGTGTCACAGGAATGAGTCAAAACAGTCAGTAAGAAGAGTCAGTCTTCTTGTATTTAAGTCGGCATTGTGCCTTTTGTATTTAATTCCGATGCAATTTCTTTGCTTCATCGTCAATAAGAAGGTCCAAGGGATACAGTAAACCTGGAGTGATGCATCGGAATCTATATCTAGTGTCTCAGGGACGGTTCAAAACATAGACAGTAAGATGAGTCAATATCGGAATCTATAACTAGTGTCTCAGGAATGGTTCAAAAATAGACAGTAGGAAGAGTCAGTCCTCTAGTACTTAAGTCAGCATTGTACATTTTCTAATTATTTCCGATGCAATTTCTGTGTTTCATTGTAAATAAGACGGTCAGAGGGATACAGTAAACCTGAAGTGAAGCATCGGAATCTATAACTAGTGTCACAGGAGTGGTTCAAAACATAGACAGTTGGAAGGGTCAGTCTTCTTGTACTTAAGTCGGCATTGTGTCTTTTGTATTTTATTCCGATGCAATGTCTGTGTTTCATCGTCAATAAGAAGGTCCAAGGGTGCTGTAAACCTGAAGTGAAGCATCGGATTCTCCAACTAGTTTCACAGGAATGGTTCAAAACATAGACAGTAAGAAGAATCAGTCTTCATGTACTTAAGTCGGCATTGAGCCTTTTCCATTTAATTCCGAGGTTATTTCCGTGTTTCATCGTCAATAAGAAGGTCAGAGGGATACAGTAAAACTGAAGTGAAGCATCGGAATCCATATCTAGTGTCACAGAAATGGTTCAAACCATAGTCAGTAAGAAGAGTCAGTCTTCTTGTACTTAAGTTGGCATTGTGCCTTTCGTATTTAGTTCCGATGCAATTTCTGTGTTTCATCGTCAATACGCCGGTCAGAGGAATACAGTAAACCTGAAGTGACGCATCGGAATCTACAACTAGTGTCACAGGAATGGTTCAAAACACAGACAGTAAGAAGAGTCAGTCTTCATGTACATAAGTCGGCATTGTGTTTTTTAGTTATTTCCGATGCAATTTCTGTGTTTCATTGTCGATAAGAAGGTCAGAGAGATACAGTAATCCTGAAATTAAGCATCGAAATCTATAACTAGTGTCACAGGAATGGTTCAAAGCATAGTCAGTAAGAAGAGTCAGTTTTCTTGTAGTTAAGTCGGCATTGTGCCTTTTGTATTGAATTCCGATGCAATATCTTTGTTTCATCCTCAATAAGACGGTCCAAGGGATACAGTAAACCTGTAGTGAAGCATCGGAATCTATAACTAGTGTCTCAGGAATGGTTCAAAACATAGACAGTAGGAAGAGTCAGTCTTCTTGTCCATAAGGCGGCATTGTGCCTTTTGTATTTACTTCCGATGCAATTTCTGTGTTTCATCGTCAATAAGAAGGTCCAAGGGATACAGTAATCCTGGAGTGAAGCATCGGAATCTATAACTAGTGTCACACGAATGGTTCAAAACATAGAAAGTAACAAGAGTCAGTCTTCTGTTCTTAAGTTGGCATTTTGCCTTTTGTATTTAATTCCGATGCAATTTCTGTGTTTCATCGTCAATAAGAAGGTCCAAGGGATACAGTAAAACTCAAGTGAAGCATCGGAATCTATAACTAGTATCACAGGGATGGTTCAAAACATAGACAGTAAGAAGAGTCAGTCTTCTTGTACTTAAGTCGTCATTGTGCCTTTTCAATTTAATTCCGATGCAATTTCTGTGTTTCATTGTCAATAAGACGGTCAGAGGGATACAGTAATCCTGAAGTGAAGCATCGGAATCTATAACTAGTGTCACAGGAATGGTTCAAAACATAGTCAGTAAGAAGAGTCAGTCTTCTTGTACTTAAGTCATCATTGTGCATTTTCTATTTAATTCTGTTGCAATTTCTGTGTTTCATCGTTAATAGGATGGTCCAAGGGATACAGTAAACGTGGAGTGAAGCATCGGAATCTATAACTAATGTCACAGGAATGGTTCAAATCATAGACAGTAAGAAGAGTCAGTCTTCTCTTACTTTAGTCGGCATTGTGCCCTTTGCATTTTATTACGATGCAATTTCTGTGTTTCATCGTCAATAAGAAGGTCCATGGGATACAGGAAACCTGGAGTGAAGCATCGGAGTCTATAACTAGTGTCACAGGACTGGTTCAAAAATAGACAGTAAGAAGAGTCAGTCTTCTTGTAATTAATTCGGCATTGTGCCTTTTGTATTTAATTCCGATGCAATTTCTGTGTTATATCGTCAATAAGAATGTCAGAGGGATAGAAATAACCTGAAGTGAAGCTTCGGAATCCATAACTAGTGTCACGGGAATGGTTCAAAACATAGTCAGTAAGAAGAGTCAGTCTTCTAGAACTAAAGTCGGCATTGTGCATTTTCTATTTAATTCCGATGCAAATTCTGTGTTTCATCGTCAATAAGACGGTCAGAGGTATACAGTTAACCTGAAGTGAAGTATCGGAATCTATAACTAGTGTCACAGGAATGGTTCAAAGCATAGACAGTTGGAAGTGGCAGTCTTCTTGTACTTAAGTCGGCATTGTGTCTTTTGTATTTAATTCCGATGCAATTTCTGTGTTCCATCGTCAATAAGAAGGTCCAAGGGATACAGTTAACCTGAAGTGAAGCATCGGAAACTACAACTAGTGTCACAGGAATGGTTCAAACCATAGAAAGTAAGAAGAGTCAGTCTTCTTGTACTTAAGTGGGCATTGTGCCTTTTCTATTTAATTCCGATGCTATTTCTGTGTTTCATCGTCAATAAGAAAGTCAGAGGGATACAGTAAACCTTAAGTGAAGCATCGGAATCTATAACTTGTGTCACAGGAATGGGTCAAATCATAGTCAGTAAGGAGAGTCAGTCATCTTGTACTTAAGTTGGCATTGTGCCTTTCGTATTTAAATCCGCTGCAATTTCTGTGTTTCACCGGCAATGAGAAAGTCAGAGGGATACAGTAAACCTGAAGTGAAGCATGGGAATCTATAACTAGTGTCACAGGAATGTTTCAAACATAGACAGCAAGAAGAGTCAGTCTTCTTGTACTTATGTCGGCATTGTGCCTTTTGTATTTAATTCCGATGCAATTTCTGTGTTTCATCGTCAATAAGAAGGTCGGAGGGATACACTAAACCTGAAGTGAAGCATCGGAATCTATAACTAGTGTCACAGCAATGGTTCAAAACATAGTCAGTGAGAAGAGTCAGTCTCCTTGTCCATAAGTCGGCATTGTGCCTCTTGTATTTAATTCCAATGCAATTTCTGTGTTTCATCGTCAATAAGAAGGTCCAAGGGATACAGTAAAACAGGAGTGAAGCATCGGAAACTATAACTAGTGCCACAGGAATGGTTCAAAACATAGTCAGTAAGAAGAGTCAGTCTTCTTGTACTGAAGTCGGCATTGTGCCTTTTCTATTTATTTCCGATGCAATTTCTGTGTTTCATCGTCAATAAGAAGGTCCAAGGTATACAGTAAACCTGGAGTGAAGCATCGGAATCTATAACTAGTGTCACAGGAATGGTTCAAACATAGACAGTAAGAAGAGACAGTCTTCTTGAACTTAAGTCGACATTGTTCCTTTTCTTTTTAACTCCGATGCAATTTTTGTGTTTCATCGTCAAAAAGAAGGTCCAAGAGATACAGTAAACCTGATGTGTAGCATCGGAATCTATTACTAGTGTCACAGGAATTGTTCAAAACATAGACAGTAAGAAGAGTCAGTCTTCGTGTACTTAAGTCGGCATTTTGCCTTTTGTATTTATTTCCGATGCAATTTCTGTGTTTCATCGTCAAAAAGAAGGTCCAAGGGATACAGTAAACCTGGAGTGTAGCATCGGAATCTATAACTAGTGTCACAGGAATGGTTCAAAGCATAGACAGTAAGAAGAGTCAGTCTTCGTGTACTTAAGTCGGCATTTTGCCTTTTGTATTTAATTCCGATGCAATTTCTGTGTTTCATCGTCAAAAAGAAGGTCCAAGGGATACTGTAAACCTGGAGTGAAACATCAGAGTCTATAACTAGTGTCACAGGATTGGTTCAAAAATAGACAGTAAGAAGAATCAGTCTTCTTGTACTTAATACGGCATTGTGCCTTTTGTATGTAATTCCGATGCAATTTCTGTGTTTTATCGTCAATAAGAAGGTCAGAGGGATACAGTTAACCTGAAGTGAAGCATCGGAATCCTTAAGTAGTGTCACAGGGACGGTTCAAACATAGACAGTAAGATGAGTGAGTATTCTTGTACTTAATTCGACATTGTGCCTTTTGTATTTAATTCCGATGCAAATTCTGTGTTTCATCGTCAATAAGAAGGTCAGTGGGATACATTTAACCTGATGTGAAGATTCGGAATCCATAAGTAGTGTCACAGGAATGAGTCAAAACATAGTCAGTAAGAAGAGTCAGTCTTCTTGTATTTAAGTCGGCATTGTGCCTTTTGTATTTAATTCCGATGCAATTTCTGTGCTTCATCGTCAATAAGAAGGTCCAAGGGATACAGTAAACCTGGAGTGAAGCATCGGAATCTATATCTAGTGTCATAGGGACGGTTCAAAACATAGACAGTAAGATGAGTCAATATTCTTTCACTTAAGTCGGCATTGTGTTTTTGTATTTATTTCCGATGCAATTTCTGTGTTTCATTGTCAATAAGACGGTCAGAGGTATACAGTTAACCTGAAGTGAAGTATCGGAATCTATAACTAGTGTCACAGGAATGGTTCAAAACATAGACAGTTGGAAGTGGCAGTCTTCTTGTACTTAAGTCGGCATTGTGTCTTTTGTATTTAATTCCGATGCAATTTCTGTGTTCCATCGTCAATACGAAGGTCCAAGGGATACAGTTAACCTGAAGTGAAGCATCGGAAACTACAACTAGTGTCACAGGAATGGTTCAAACCATAGAAAGTAAGAAGAGTCAGTCTTCTTGTACTTAAGTGGGCATTGTGCCTTTTCTATTTAATTCCGATGCTATTTCTGTGTTTCATCGTCAATAAGAAAGTCAGAGGGATACAGTAAACCTTAAGTGAAGCATCGGAATCTATAACTTGTGTCACAGGAATGGGTCAAATCATAGTCAGTAAGGAGAGTCAGTCATCTTGTACTTAAGTTGGCATTGTGCCTTTCGTATTTAAATCCGCTGCAATTTCTGTGTTTCACCGGCAATGAGAAAGTCAGAGGGATACAGTAAACCTGAAGTGAAGCATGGGAATCTATAACTAGTGTCACAGGAATGTTTCAAACATAGACAGCAAGAAGAGTCAGTCTTCTTGTACTTATGTCGGCATTGTGCCTTTTGTATTTAATTCCGATGCAATTTCTGTGTTTCATCGTCAATAAGAAGGTCGGAGGGATACACTAAACCTGAAGTGAAGCATCGGAATCTATAACTAGTGTCACAGCAATGGTTCAAAGCATAGTCAGTGAGAAGAGTCAGTCTCCTTGTCCATAAGTCGGCATTGTGCCTCTTGTATTTAATTCCAATGCAATTTCTGTGTTTCATCGTCAATAAGAAGGTCCAAGGGATACAGTAAAACAGGAGTGAAGCATCGGAAACTATAACTAGTGCCACAGGAATGGTTCAAAACATAGTCAGTAAGATGAGTCAGTCTTCTTGTACTGAAGTCGGCATTGTGCCTTTTCTATTTATTTCCGATGCAATTTCTGTGTTTCATCGTCAATAAGAAGGTCCAAGGTATACAGTAAACCTGGAGTGAAGCATCGGAATCTATAACTAGTGTCACAGGAATGGTTCAAACATAGACAGTAAGAAGAGACAGTCTTCTTGAACTTAAGTCGACATTGTTCCTTTTCTTTTTAACTCCGATGCAATTTTTGTGTTTCATCGTCAAAAAGAAGGTCCAAGAGATACAGTAAACCTGATGTGTAGCATCGGAATCTATTACTAGTGTCACAGGAATTGTTCAAAACATAGACAGTAAGAAGAGTCAGTCTTCGTGTACTTAAGTCGGCATTTTGCCTTTTGTATTTATTTCCGATGCAATTTCTGTGTTTCATCGTCAAAAAGAAGGTCCAAGGGATACAGTAAACCTGGAGTGTAGCATCGGAATCTATAACTAGTGTCACAGGAATGGTTCAAAGCATAGACAGTAAGAAGAGTCAGTCTTCGTGTACTTAAGTCGGCATTTTGCCTTTTGTATTTAATTCCGATGCAATTTCTGTGTTTCATCGTCAAAAAGAAGGTCCAAGGGATACTGTAAACCTGGAGTGAAACATCAGAGTCTATAACTAGTGTCACAGGATTGGTTCAAAAATAGACAGTAAGAAGAATCAGTCTTCTTGTACTTAATACGGCATTGTGCCTTTTGTATGTAATTCCGATGCAATTTCTGTGTTTTATCGTCAATAAGAAGGTCAGAGGGATACAGTTAACCTGAAGTGAAGCATCGGAATCCTTAAGTAGTGTCACAGGGACGGTTCAAACATAGACAGTAAGATGAGTGAGTATTCTTGTACTTAATTCGACATTGTGCCTTTTGTATTTAATTCCGATGCAAATTCTGTGTTTCATCGTCAATAAGAAGGTCAGTGGGATACATTTAACCTGATGTGAAGATTCGGAATCCATAAGTAGTGTCACAGGAATGAGTCAAAACATAGTCAGTAAGAAGAGTCAGTCTTCTTGTATTTAAGTCGGCATTGTGCCTTTTGTATTTAATTCCGATGCAATTTCTGTGCTTCATCGTCAATAAGAAGGTCCAAGGGATACAGTAAACCTGGAGTGAAGCATCAGAATCTATATCTAGTGTCATAGGGACGGTTCAAAACATAGACAGTAAGATGAGTCAATATTCTTTCACTTAAGTCGGCATTGTGTTTTTGTATTTATTTCCGATGCAATTTCTGTGTTTCATTGTCAATAAGACGGTCAGAGGTATACAGTTAACCTGAAGTGAAGTATCGGAATCTATAACTAGTGTCACAGGAATGGTTCAAAACATAGACAGTTGGAAGTGGCAGTCTTCTTGTACTTAAGTCGGCATTGTGTCTTTTGTATTTAATTCCGATGCAATTTCTGTGTTCCATCGTCAATACGAAGGTCCAAGGGATACAGTTAACCTGAAGTGAAGCATCGGAAACTACAACTAGTGTCACAGGAATGGTTCAAACCATAGAAAGTAAGAAGAGTCAGTCTTCTTGTACTTAAGTGGGCATTGTGCCTTTTCTATTTAATTCCGATGCTATTTCTGTGTATCATCGTCAATAAGAAAGTCAGAGGGATACAGTAAACCTTAAGTGAAGCATCGGAATCTATAACTTGTGTCACAGAAATGGGTCAAATCATAGTCAGTAAGGAGAGTCAGTCATCTTGTACTTAAGTTGGCATTGTGCCTTTCGTATTTAAATCCGCTGCAATTTCTGTGTTTCAGCGGCAATGAGAAAGTCAGAGGGATACAGTAAACCTGAAGTGAAGCATGGGAATCTATAACTAGTGTCACAGGAATGTTTCAAACATAGACAGCAAGAAGAGTCAGTCTTCTTGTACTTATGTCGGCATTGTGCCTTTTGTATTTAATTCCGATGCAATTTCTGTGTTTCATCGTCAATAAGAAGGTCGGAGGGATACACTAAACCTGAAGTGAAGCATCGGAATGTATAACTAGTGTCACAGCAATGGTTCAAAACATAGTCAGTGAGAAGAGTCAGTCTCCTTGTCCATAAGTCGGCATTGTGCCTCTTGTATTTAATTCCAATGCAATTTCTGTGTTTCATCGTCAATAAGAAGGTCCAAGGGATACAGTAAAACAGGAGTGAAGCATCGGAAACTATAACTAGTGCCACAGGAATGGTTCAAAGCATAGTCAGTAAGAAGAGTCAGTCTTCGTGTACTTAAGTCGGCATTTTGCCTTTTGTATTTATTTCCGATGCAATTTCTGTGTTTCATCGTCAAAAAGAAGGTCCAAGGGATACAGTAAACCTGGAGTGTAGCATCGGAATCTATAACTAGTGTCACAGGAATGGTTCAAAGCATAGACAGTAAGAAGAGTCAGTCTTCGTGTACTTAAGTCGGCATTTTGCCTTTTGTATTTAATTCCGATGCAATTTCTGTGTTTCATCGTCAAAAAGAAGGTCCAAGGGATACTGTAAACCTGGAGTGAAACATCAGAGTCTATAACTAGTGTCACAGGATTGGTTCAAAAATAGACAGTAAGAAGAATCAGTCTTCTTGTACTTAATACGGCATTGTGCCTTTTGTATGTAATTCCGATGCAATTTCTGTGTTTTATCGTCAATAAGAAGGTCAGAGGGATACAGTTAACCTGAAGTGAAGCATCGGAATCCTTAAGTAGTGTCACAGGGACGGTTCAAACATAGACAGTAAGATGAGTGAGTATTCTTGTACTTAATTCGACATTGTGCCTTTTGTATTTAATTCCGATGCAAATTCTGTGTTTCATCGTCAATAAGAAGGTCAGTGGGATACATTTAACCTGATGTGAAGATTCGGAATCCATAAGTAGTGTCACAGGAATGAGTCAAAACATAGTCAGTAAGAAGAGTCAGTCTTCTTGTATTTAAGTCGGCATTGTGCCTTTTGTATTTAATTCCGATGCAATTTCTGTGCTTCATCGTCAATAAGAAGGTTCAAGGGATACAGTAAACCTGGAGTGAAGCATCGGAATCTATATCTAGTGTCATAGGGACGGTTCAAAACATAGACAGTAAGATGAGTCAATATTCTTTCACTTAAGTCGGCATTGTGTTTTTGTATTTATTTCCGATGCAATTTCTGTGTTTCATTGTCAATAAGACGGTCAGAGGGATATAGTAAACCTGAAGTGAAGCATCGGAATCTATAACTAGTGTCACAGGAGTGGTTCAAAACATAGACAGTTGGAAGGGTCAGTCTTCTTGTACTTATGTCGGCATTGTGTCTTTCGTATTTAATTCCGATGCAATGTCTGGGTTTCATCGTCAATAAGAAGGTCCAAGGGATACAGTAAACCCGAAGTGAAGCATCGGATTCTACAACTAGTGTCACAGGAGTGGTTCAAAACATAGACAGTAAGAAGAATCAGTCTTCATGTACTTAAGTCGGCATTGTGCCTTTTCCATTTAATTCCGAGGTTATATCTGTGTTTCATCGTCAATAAGATGGTCAGAGGGATACAGTAAACCTGAAGTGAAGCATCGGAATTAATAGCTAGTGTCACAGAAATGGTTCAAAACATAGTCAGTAAGAAGAGTCAGTCTTCTTGTACTTAAGTTGGCATTGTGCCTTCCGTATTTAGTTCCGATGCAATTTCTGTGTTTCATCGTCAATAAGCCGGTCAGAGGGATACAGTAAACCTGAAGAGAAGCATCGGAATCTATAACCAGTGTCACAGGAATGGTTCAAAGCATAGACATTTGGAAGAGTCAGTCTTCTTATACTTAAGTCGGCATTGTGTCTTTTGTATTTAATTCCGATGCAATTTCTGTCTTTCATCGTCAATAAGAAGGTCCAAGGGATACAGTAAACCTGAAGTGAAGCATCGGAATCTACAACTAGTGTCACAGGAATGGTTCAAAACATAGACAGTAAGAAGAGTCAGTCTTCATGTACTTAAGTCGGCATTGTGTTTTTTATTTATTTCCGATGCAATTTCTATGTTTCATTGTCACTACGAAGGTCAGAGGGATACAGTAATCCTGAAGTTAAGCATCGGAATCTATAACTAGTGTCACAGGAATGGTTCAAAGCATAGACAGTAAGAAGAGTCAGTTTTCTTGTAGTTAAGTCGGCATTGTGCCTTTTGTATTGAATTCCGATGCAATATCTTTGTTTCATCGTCAATAAGACGGTCCAAGGGATACAGTAAACCTGAAGTGAAGCATCGGAATCTATAACTAGTGTCTCAGGAATGGTTCAAAACATAGACAGTAGAAAGAGTCAGTCTTCTAGTACTTAAGTCGGCATTGTGCCTTTTGTATTGAATTCCGATGCAATATCTTTGTTTCATCGTCAATAAGACTGTCCAAGGGATACAGTAAACCTGAAGTGAAGCATCGGAATCTATAACTAGTGTCTCAGGAATGGTTCAAAACATAGACAGTAGGAAGAGTCAGTCTTCTTGTCCATAAGCCGGCATTGTGCCTTTTGTATTTAATTCCGATGCAATATCTGTGTTTCATCGTCAATAAGAAGGTCCAAGGGATACAGTAATCTTGGAGTGAAGCATCGGAATCTATAACTAGTATCACAGGAATGGTTCAAAACATAGAAAGTAAGAAGAGTCAGTCTTCTGTACTTAAGTTGGCATTTTGCCTTTTGTATTTAATTCCGATGCAATTTCTGTGCTTCATCGTCAATAAGAAGGTCCAAGGGATACTGTAAACCTCAAGTGAAGCATCGGAAACTATAAATAGAGTCACAGGAATGTTTCAAAACATAGTCAGTAAGAAGAGTCAGTCTTCTTGTACTTAAGTCTTCATTGTGCTTTTCCTATATAATTCCGTTGCAATTTCTGTGTTTCATCGTCAAAAAGAAGGTCCAAGAGATACAGTAAACCTGAAGTGTAGCATCGGAATCTATTACTAGAGTCACAGGAATGGTTCAAAACATAGACAGTAAGAAGGGTCAGTCTTCGTGTACTTAATTCGGCATTTTGCCTTTTGTATTTAATTCCGATGCAATTTCTGTGTTTCATCGTCAAAAAGAAGGTCCAAGGGATACTGTAATCCTGGAGTGAAGCATCGGAATCTATAACTAGTGTCACAGGAATGGTTCAAATCATAGACAGTAAGAAGAGTCAGTCTTCTCTTACTTAAGTCGGCATTGTGCCCTTTGCATTTTATTCCGATGCAATATCTGTGTTTCATCGTCAATAAGAAGGTCCGTGGGATACAGTAAACCTGAAGTGAAGCATCAGAGTCTATAACTAGTGTCAGAGGACTGGTTCAAAAATAGACAGTAAGAAGAGTCAGTCTTCTTGAACTTAATACGGCATTGTGCCTTTTGTATTTAATTCCGATGCAATTTCTGTGTTTTATCGTCAATAAGAAGGTCAGAGGGATACAGTTAACCTGAAGTGAAGCATCGGAATCCTTAAGTAGTGTCACAGCGACGTTTCAAAACATAGACAGTAAGATGAGTCAGTATTCTTGTACTTAATTCGACATTGTGCTATTTGTATTTAATTCCGATGCAATTTCTGTGATTCATCGTCAATAAGAAGGTCAGAGGGATACATTTAACTTGAAGTGAAGATTCGGAATCCATAAGTAGTGTCACAGGAGTGAGTCAAAACATAGTCAGTAAGAAGAGTCAGTCTTCTTGTATTTAACTCGGCATTGTGCCTTTTGTCTTTAATTCCGATGCAATTTCTGTGCTTCATCGTCAATAAGAAGGTCCAAGGGATACAGTAAACCTGGAGTGAAGCATCGGAATCTATATCTAGTGTCACAGGGACGGTTCAAAACATAGACAGTAAGATGAGTCAATATTCATTCACTTAAGTCGGCATTGTGTTTTTGTATTTATTTCCGATGCAATTTCTGTGTTTCATCGTCACTAAGAACGTCAGAGGGATACAGTAATCCTGAAGTTAAGCATCGGAATCTATAACTAGTGTCGAAGGAATGGTTCAAAGCATAGATAGTAAGAAGAGTCAGTCTTCTTGTAGTTAAGTTGGCATTATGCTTTTGTATTGAATTACGATGCAATTTCTGTGTTTTATCGTCAATAAAAAGGTCAGAGGGATACAGTTAACCTGAAGTGAAGCATCGGAATCTATAACTAGTGTCTCAGGTATTGTTCAAAAATAGACAGTAGGAAGAGTCAGTCTTTTAGTACTTAAGTCAGCATTGTACATTTTCTATTTAATTCCGATGCAATTTCTGTGATTCATTATCAATAAGACGGTCAGGGGGATACAGTAAACCTGACGTGAAGCATCGGAATCTATAACTAGTGTCACAGGAGTGGTTCAAAACATAGACAGTTGGAAGGGTCAGTCTTCTTGTACTTAAGTCGGCATTGTGTCTTTTGTATTTAATTCCGATGCAATGTCTGTGTTTCATCGTCAATAAGAAGGTCCAAAGGATACAGTAAACCTGAAGTGAAGCATCGGATTCTCAACTAGTGTCACAGGAATGGTTCAAAACATAGACAGTAAGAAGAATCAGTCTTCATGCACTTAAGTCGGCATTGTGCCTTTTCCATTTAATTCCGAGGTTATTTCTGTGTTTCATCGTCAATAAGATGGTCAGAGGGATACAGTAAACCTGAAGTGAAGCATCGGAATCCATAGCTAGAGTCACAGAAATGGTTCAAAAGATAGTCAGTAAGAAGAGTCAGTCTTCTTGTACTTAAGTTGGCATTGTGCCTTTCGTATTTAGTTTCGATCCAATTTCTGTGTTTCATCGTCAATAAGCCGGTCAGAGGGATACAGTAAACCTGAAGTGAAGCATCGGAATCTACAACCTGTGTCACAGGAATCTTTCAAAGCATAGACAGTTGGAAGAGTCAGTCTTCTTGTACTTAAGTCGGCATTGTGTCTTTTGTATTTAATTCCGATGCAATTTCTGTCTTTCATCGTCAATAAGAAGGTCCAAGGGATACAGTAAACCTGAAGTGAAGCATCGGAATCTACAACTAGTGTCACAGGAATGGTTCAAAACATGACAGTAAGAAGAGTCAGTCTTCATGTACTTAAGTCGGCATTGTGTTTTTTATTTATTTCCGATGCAATTTCTATGTTTCATAGTCACTAAGAAGGTCAGAGGGATACAGTAATCCTGAAGTTAAGCATCGGAATCTATAACTAGTGTCACAGGAATGGTTCAAAGCATAGTCAGTAGGAGAGTCAGTTTTCTTGTAGTTAAGTCGGCATTGTGCCTTTTGTATTGAATTCCGATGCAATATCTTTGTTTCATCGTCAATAAGACGGTCCAAGGGATACAGTAAACCTGAAGTGAAGCATCGGAATCTATAACTAGTGTCTCAGGAATGGTTCAAAACATAGACAGTAGGAAGAGTCAGTCTTCTAGTACTTAAGTCAGCATTGTGCCTTTTGTATTGAATTCCGATGCAATATCTTTGTTTCATCGTCAATAAGACGGTCCAAGGAATACAGTAAACCTGAAGTGAAGCATCGGAATCTATAACTAGTCTCTCAGGAATGGTTTAAAACATAGACTGTAGGAAGAGTCAGTTTTCTTGTCCATAAGGCGGCATTGAGCCTTTTGTATTTAATTCCGATGCAATATCTGTGTTTCATCGTCAATAGAAGGTCCAAGGGATACAGTAATCCTGGAGTGAAGCATCGGAATCTATAACTAGTGTCACAGGAATGGTTCAAAACATAGAAAGTAAGAAGAGTCAGTCTTCTGTACTTAAGTTGGCATTTTGCCTTTTGTATTTAATTCCGAAGCAATTTCTGTATTTCATCGTCAATAAGAAGGTCCAAGGGATACAGTAAACCTCAAGTGAAGCATCGCAATCTATAACTAGTATCACAGGGATGGTTCAAAACATAGACAGTAAGAAGAGTCAATCTTCTTGTACTTAAGTCGGCATTGTGCCTTTTGTATTTCATTCCGATGCAATTTTTGTGTTTCACTGTCAATAAGAAGGTCAGAGGGATACAGTAATCCTGAAGTGAAGCATCGGAATCTATAACTAGTGTCACAGGAATGGTTCAAAACATAGTCAGTAAGAAGAGTCAGTATTCCTGTACTTAAGTCATCATTGTGCATTTTCTATTTAATTCTGTCGCAATTTCTGTGTTTCATCGTTAATAGGATGGTCCAAGGGATACAGTAAACCTGGAGTGAAGCATCGGAATCTATAACTAATGTCACAGGAATGGTTCAAATCATAGACAGTAAGAAGAGTCAGTCTTCTCTTACTTAAGTCGGCATTGTGCCCTTTGCATTTTATTCCGATGCAATTTCTGTGTTTCATCGTCAATAAGAAGGTCCATGGGATACAGTAAACCTGGAGTGAAGCATCGGAGTCTATAACTAGTGTCACAGGACTGGTTCAAAATTAGGCAGTAAGAAGAGTCAGTCTTCTTGTAATTAATTCGGCATTGTGCCTTTTTGCATTTAATTCCGATGCAATTTCTGTGTTATATCGTCAATAAGAAGGTCAGAGGGATACAATTAACCTGAAGTGAAGCTTCGGAATCTATAACTAGTGTCACAGGAATGGTTCAAAACATAGTCAGTAAGAAGAGACAGTCTTCTAGAACTTAAGTCGGCATTGTGCATTTTCCATTTAATTCCGATGCAAATTCTGTGTTTCATCGTCAATAAGACGGTCAGAGGGATACAGTAAACCTGAAGTGAAGCATCGGAATCTATAACTTGTGTCACAGGAATGGGTCAAATCATAGTCAGTAAGAAGAGTCAGTCTTATTGTACTTAAGTTGGCATTGTGCCTTTCGTATTTAATTCCGATGCAATTTCTGTGTTTCACTGGCAATGAGAAGGTCAGAGGGATACAGTAAACCTGAAGTGAAGCATGGGAATCTATAACTAGTGTCACAGGAATGTTTCAAAGATAGACAGTGAGAAGAGTCAGTCTTCTTGTACTTAAGTCGGCATTGTGCCTTTTGTATTTAATTCCGATGCAATTTCTGTGTTTCATCATCAATAAGAAGGTCAGAGGGATACAGTAAACCTGAAGTGAAGCGTCGGAATCTATAACTAGTGTCACAGGAATGGTTCAAAACATAGTCAGTGAGAAGAGTCAGTCTCCTTGTCCATAAGTCGGCATTGTGCCTCTTGTATTTAATCCCAATGCAATTTCTGTGTTTCATCGTCAATAAGAAGGTCCAAGGGATACAGTAAACCAGGAGTGAAGCATCGGAAACTATAACTAGTGCCACAGGAATGGTTCAAAACGTAGTCAGTAAGAAGTGTCAGTCTTCTTGTACTTAAGTCTTCATTGTGCTTTTTCTATTTAATTCCGATGCAATTTCTGTGTTTCATCGTCAATAAGAACGTCCAAGGGATACAGTAAACCTGGAGTGTAGCATCGGAATCTATAACTAGTGTCAATGGAATGGTTCAAAACATAGACAGTAAGAAGAGTCAATCTTCTTGTACTTAAGTCGGCATTGTGCCTTTTGTATTTAATTCCGATGCAATTTCTGTGTTTCATCGTCCATAAGAAGGTCAGAGGGATACAGTAGTCCTGAAGTGAAGCATCGGAATCTATAACTAGTGTCACAGGAATGGTTCAAAACATAGTCAGTGAGAAGAGTCAGTCTCCTTGTCCTTAAGTCGGCATTGTGCCTCTTGTATTTAATTCCGATGCAATTTCTGTGTTTCATCGTCAATAAGAAGGTTCAAGGGATACAGAAAACCTGGAGTGTAGCATCGGAATCTATAACTAGTGTCAATGGAATGGTTCAAAACATAGACAGTAAGAAGAGTCAATCTTCTTGTACGTAAGTCGGCATTGTGCATTTTCTATTTAATTCCGATGCGATTTCTGTGTTTCATCGTCAATAAGAAGTTCCAAAGTATACAGTAAACCTGAAGTGAAACATCGGAATCCATAACTAGTGTCAGAGGAATGGTTCAAAACATAGTTAGTAAGAAGAGTCAGTCTTCTTGTACTTAAGCCGGCAGTGTGCCTTTTCTATTTAATTCCGATGCAATTTCTGTGTTTCATCGTCAATAAGAAGGCCCAAGG
Source organism: Schistocerca piceifrons (assembly GCF_021461385.2). Classification (NCBI taxonomy): domain Eukaryota; kingdom Metazoa; phylum Arthropoda; class Insecta; order Orthoptera; family Acrididae; genus Schistocerca; species Schistocerca piceifrons. Next base: position 348,595 of record NW_025727947.1, read on the forward strand.
TATAAAGTAAACCTGGAGTGAAGCATCGGAATCTATAACTAGTGTCACAGGAATGGTTCAAACATAGAGAGTAAGAAGAGACAGTCTTCTTGAACTTAAGTCGACATTGTGCCTTTTCTATTTAACTCCGATGCAATTTCTGTGTTTCATCGTCAACAAAAAGGACAGAGGGATACAATAAACCTGAACTGAAGCATCGGAATCTATAACTAGTGTCACAGGAATGGTTCAAAACATAGTCATTAAGAACAGTCAGTCTTCTTGTCCTTAAGTCGGCATTGTGCCTTTTGTATTTAATTCCGATGCAATTTCTGTGTTTCATCGTCAAAAAGAAGGTCCAAGGGATACAGTAAACCTGGAGTGTAGCATCGGAATCTATAACTAGTGTCACAGGAATGGTTCAAAACATAGACATTAAGAAGAGTCTGTCTTCATGTACTTAAGTCGGCGTTTTGCCTTTTGTATTTAATTCCGATGCAATTTCTGTGCTTCATCGTCAATAAGAAGGTCCAAGGGATACAGTAAACCTGAAGTGAAGCATCGGAAACTATAACTAGTGTCACAGGAATGGTTCAAAACATAGTCAGTAAGAAGAGTCAGTCTTCTTGTACTCAAGTCTTCATTGTGTCCTTTCTATTTAATTCCGATGAAATTTCTGTGTTTCAACGTCAAAAAGAAGGTCCAAGGGATACTGTAAACCTGGAGTGTAGCATCGGAATCTATAAGTAGTGTCACAGGAATGGTTCAAATCATAGACAGTAAGAAGAGTCAGTCTTCGTGTACATAAGTCGGCATTTTGCCTTTTGTATTTAATTCCGATGCAATTTCTGTGTTTTATCGTCAATAAGAAGCTCAGAGGGATACAGTAAACCTGAAGTGAAGCATCGGAATCCACAACTAGTGTCACAGGAATGGTTCAAAATAAAGACAATAGTATCTGTCTTCTTGTACTTAATTCGGCATTGTGCCCTTTGTATTTAGTTCCGATGCAATTTCTGTGCTTCATCGTCAATAAGAAGGTCCAAGGGATACAGTAAACCTGGTGTAAAGCATCGGAATCTATATCTAGTGTCACAGGGACGGTTCAAAAGCATAGACAATAAGATGAGTCAGTATTCTTGTACTTAAGTCGGCATTGTGTTTTTGTATTTATTTCCGATGCAATTTCTGTGTTTCATCGTCACTAAGAAGGTCAGAGGGATACAGTAATCCTGAAGTTAAGCATCGGAATCTATAACTAGCGTCACAGGAATGGTTCAAAGCATAGTTAGTAAGAAGAGTCAGTCTTCTTGTAGATAAGGCGGCATTGTGCGTTTTGTATTGAATTCCGATGCAATATCTTTGTTTAATCGTCAATAAGACGGTCCAAGGGATACAGTAAAATTAAATTGAAGCATCGGAATCTATAACTAGTGTCTCAGGAATGGTTCAAAAATAGACAGTAGGAAGAGTAAGTCTTCTAGTACTTAAGTCAGCATTGTACATTTTCTATTTAATTCCGATGCAATTTCTGTGTTTCATTGTCAATAAGACGGTCAGAGGGATACAGTAAACCTGAAGTGAAGCATCGGAATCTATAACTAGTGTCACAGGAGTGGTTCAAAACATAGACAGTTGGAAGTGTCAGTCTTCTTGTACTTAAGTCGGCATTGTGTCTTTTGTATTTAATTCCGATGCAATGTCTGTGTTTCATCGTCAATAAGAAGGTCCAAGGGATACAGTAAACCTAAAGTGAAGCATCGGATTCTACAACTAGTGTCACAGGAATGGTTCAAAACATAGACAGTAAGAAGAATCAGTCCTCATGTACTTAAGTCGGCATTGTGCCTTGTCCATTTAATTCCGAGGTTATTTCTTTGTTTCATCGTCAATACGAAGGTCAGAGAGATACAGTAAACCTAAAGTGAAGCATCGGAATCCATAGCTAGTGTCACAGAAATGGTTCAAAACACAGTCAGTAAGAAGAGTCAGTCTTCTTGTACTTAAGTTGCCATTGTGCCTTTCGTATTTAGTTCCGATGCAATTTCTGTTTTTCACCATCAATATGAAGGTCAGAGGGATATAGTAAAGATGAAGTGAAGCATCGGAATCCAAAACTAGTGTCACAGGAATGGTTCAAAACATAGTCAGTAGGAAGAGTCGGTCTTCATGTACTTAAGTCGGCATTGTGCCTTTTTTATTCAATTCCGATGCAATTACTGAGTTTCATCGTCAATTCGAAGGTCCAAGGGATACAGAAAACCTGGAGTGTAGCATCGGAATCTATAACTAGAGGCAAAGGAATGGTTCAAAACATAGACACTAAGAAGAGTCAGTCTTTGTGTACTTAAGTCGGAATTGTGCCTTTTGTATTTAATTCCGATGCAATTTCTGTGTTTCATCGTCAATATGAAGGTCCAAGGGATACAGTAATCCTGAAGTGAAGCATCGGAATCTATAACTAGTGTCACAGGAATGGTTCAAAACATTGTCAATAAGAAGAGTCAGTCTTCTTGTACATAAGACTTCATAGTGCCTTTTCTATTTAATTCCGACGCAATTTCTGTGTTTCATCGTCAATAAGAAGGTCAGAGGGATACAGTACACCTGAAGTGAAGCATCGGAATCTGTAGCTAGTGTCACAGGAATGGTTCAAAACATAGTCAGAAAGAAGAGACAGTCTTCTTGTACTTAAGTCGGCATTGTGCCTTTTGTATTTAATTCCGATGCAATTTCTGTGTTTCATCATCAATAAGAAGGTCAGAGGGATACAGTAAACCTGAAGTGAAGCATCGGAATCTATAACTAGTGTCACAGGAATGGTTCAAAACATAGACTGTAAGAAAAGTCAGTCGTCTTGTTCTTAAGTCGGCATTGTGCCTTTTCTATTTAATTCTGATGCAATTTCAGTGTTTCATCGTCAATAAGAAGGTCAGAGGGATACAGTAAATCTGAAGTGAAGCATCCGAATGTATAACTAGTGTCAGAGGAATGGTTCAAAACATAGTCAGTAAAAAGAGTCTGTCATCTTGTACTTAAGTCGGCATTGTGCCTTTTGTATTTAATTCCGATGCAATTTCTGACTTTCATCGTCAATAAGAAGGTCAGAGGGATACAGTAAACCTGAAGTGAAGCATCGGAATCTATAACTAGTGTCACAGTAATGGTTCAAAACATAGACAGTAAGATGAGTCAGTCTTCTTGTACTTAAGTCGGCATTGTGCCATTTGTGTTTAATTCCGATGCAATTTCTGTGTTTCATCGTCAATAAGAAGGTCCATGGGATACAGTAAACCTCAAGTGAAGCATCGGAATCTATAACTAGTGTCACAGGAATGGTTCAAAACATAGTCAGTAGGAAGTGTCGGTCTTCATGTACTTAATTCGGCATTATGTCTTTTGTATATAATTCCGATGCAATTTCGGTCCTTCACCGTCAATAAGAAGGTCCAAGGTATACAGTAAACCTGAAGTGAAGCATCGGAATCTATAACTAGTGTCACTGGAATGGTTCAAAATATAGACAGTAAAAAGAGTCAGCCTTCTTGTACCTAAGTCGGCATTGTGCCTTTTGTATTTAATTCCGATGCAATTTCTGTGATTCATCGTCAATAAGAAGGCCCAAGGGATACAGAAAACCTGAAGTGAAGCATCGGACTCTACAACTAGTGTCACAGAAATGGTTCAAAACATAGACAGTAGAAGAGTCAGTCTTCTTGTACTTAAGTTGGCATTTTGCCTTTTGTATTTAATTCCGATGCAATTTCTGTGTTTCATCGTCAATAAGAAGGTCAAAGGGAAACAGTAAACCTGAAGTGAAGCATCGGAATCTATAACTAGTGTCACAGGAATGGTTCCAATCATAGTCAGTAAGAAGAGTCAGTCTTCTTGTCCTTATGTCGGTATTGTGCCTTTTCTATTTAATTCAGTTGCAATTTCTGTGCTTCATCGTCAATAAGAAGATCCAAGGGATACAGTAAACCTGGAGTGAAGCATCGGAATCTATAACTAGTGTCACAGGAATGGTTCAAAACATAGACAGTAAGAAGAGTCAGTCTTCTTGTACTTAAATCGACATTGTGCCTTTTGTATTTATTTCCGATGCAATTTCTGTGTTTCATCGGCAATAAGGTCAGAGGGATACAGTAAACCTGAAGTGAAGCATCGGTATCTATAACTACTGTCACAGGAATGGTTCAAAACATAGACAGTAGGAAGAGTCAGTCTTCTTGTACTTAAGTCGACATTGTGCCTTTTGTATTTAATTCCGATGCAATTTCTGTGTTTCATCGTCAATAAGAAGGTCCAAGGTATACAGTAAACCTGAAGTGAAAGATCGGAATCTATAACTATTGTCACAGGAATGGTTCAAAACATAGTCAGTAATAAAAGTCAGTCTTCTTGTACTTAAATCGGAATTGTGCCTTTTCTATTTAATTCAGTTGCAATTTCTGTGCTTCATCGTCAATAAGAAGATATAAGGGATACAGTAAACCTGGAGTGAAGCATCGGAATCTATAACTAGTGTCACAGGAATGGTTCAAAACATAGACAGTAAGAAGGGTCAGTCTTCTTGTAGTTAAATCGACATTGTGCCTTTTGTATTTATTTCCGAAGCAATTTCTGTGTTTCATCGTCAATAAAAAGGTCAGAGGGATACAATAAACCTGAAGTGAAGCATCGGAATCTATAACTAGGTTCACAGGAATGGTTCAATACATAGTCAGTAAGAACAGTCAGTCCTCTTGTCCCTAAGGCGGCATTGTGCCTTTTTTATTTAATTCCGATGCAATTTTTGTGTTTCATCGTCAATACGAAGGTCAAAGGGATACAGAAAACCTGGAGTGTAGCATCAGAATCTATAACTAGTGTCACAGGAATGGTTCAAAATATAGACAGTAAGAAGAGTCAGTCTTCGTGTACTTAAGTCGGCATTTTGCCCTTTGTATATAATTCCGATGCAATTTCTGTGTTTCATCGTCAATAAGAAGGTCCAAGGGATACAGTAAACCTGGAGTGAAGCATCGGAATCTATAACTAGTGTCAATGGAATGGTTCAAAACATAGACAGTAAGAAGAGTCAGTCTTCTTGTACTTAATTCGGCATTGTGCCTTTTGTATTTAGTTCCGATACAATTTCTGTGTTTCATCGTCAATAAGAAGGTCAGAGGGATACAGTAAACCTGAAATAAAGCATCGGAATCTATAGCTAGTGTCATAGGAATGGTTCAAAACATAGTCAGTAAGAAGAGTCAGTCTTCTTGTCTTTATGTCGGCCGTGTGCCTTTTGTATTTAATTCCGATGCAATTTCTGTGTTTCATCGTCAATAAGAAGGTCCAAGAGATACAGTAAACCTGAAGTGAAGCATCGCAATCTATAACTAGTGTCACAGGAATTTATCAAAGCATAGTAAGTAAGAGGAGTCAGTCTTCTTGACCTTAAGTCGGCATTGTGCCTTTTGTATTTAATTCCGATGCAATTTCTGTGTTTCATCGTCAATAAGAAGGTCCAAGGGATACAGTAAACCTGTAGTGAAGCATCATTATCCTTAACTAGTGTCACAGGAATGGTTCAAAGCACAGACAGTAAGGAAAGGCAGTCGTCTTGTACTTAAGTCGGCATTGTGCCTTTTCTATTTAATTCTGATGCAATTTCAGTGTTTCATCGTCAATAAGAAGGTCAGAGGGATACAGTAAACCTGAAGTGAAGCATCGGAATCTATAACTAGTGTCACAGGAATGGTTCAAAACATAGACAGTAAGATGAGTCAGTCTTCTTGTACTTTAGTCGGCATTGTGCCTTTTGTGTTTAATTCCGATGCAATTTCTGTGTTTCATCTTCAGTAAGAAGGTCAAAGGGATACAGTAAACCTCAAGTGAAGCATCGGAATCTATAACTAGTGTCACAGGAATGGCTGAAAACATAGTCAGTAGGAAGTGTCGGTCTTCATGTACTTAAGTCGGATTGTGCCTGTTTTATATAATTCCGATGCAATTTCTGTCATTCATCGTCAATAAGAAGGACCAAGGGATACAGTAAACCTAAAGTGAAGCATCGGAATCTATAACTAGTGTCACTGGAATGGTTCAAAATATGGACAGTAAGAAGAGTCAGTCTTCTTGTACTTTAGTCGGCATTGTGCCTTTTGTGTATAATTCCAATTCAATTTCTGTGATTCATCGTCAACAAGAAGGCCCAAGGGATACAGAGAACCTGAAGTGAAGCATCGGACTCTACAACTAGTGTCACAGAAATGGTTCAAAACATAGACAGTAGAAGAGTCAGTCTTCTTGCACTTAAGTTGGCGTTTGCCTTTTGTATTTCATTCCGATGAAATTTCTGTGTTTCATCGTCAATAAGAAGGTCAAAGGGAAACAGTAAACCTGAAGTGAAGCATCGGAATCTATAACTAGTGTCACAGGAATGGTTCCAATCATAGTCAGTAAGAAGAGTCAGTCTTCTTGTCCTTATGTCGGCATTGTGCCTTTTCTATTTAATTCAGTTGCTATTTCTGTGCTTCATCGTCAATAAGAAGATCCAAGGGATACAGTAAACCTGGAGTGAAGCATCGCAATCTATAACTAGAGTCACAGGAATGGTTCAAAACATAGACAGTAAGAAGAGTCAGTCTTCTTGTACTTAAATCGACATTGTGCCTTTTGTATTTATTTCCGATGCAATTTCTGTGTTTCATCGGCAATAAGGTCAGAGGGATACAGTAAACCTGAAGTGAAGCATCGGTATCTATAACTACTGTCACAGGAATGGTTCAAAACATAGACAGTAGGAAGAGTCAGTCTTCTTGTACTTAAGTCGACATTGTGCCTTTTGTATTTAATTCCGATGCAATTTCTGTGTTTCATCGTCAATAAGAAGGTCCAAGGTATACAGTAAACCTGAAGTGAAACATCGGAATCTATAACTAGTGTCACATGAATAGTTCAAAACATAGTCAGTAATAAAAGTCAGTCTACTTGTACTTAAGTCGGAATTGTGCCTTATCTATTTAATTCAGTTGCAATTTCTGTGCTTCATCGTCAATAAGAAGATATAAGGGATACAGTAAACCTGGAGTGAAGCATCGGAATCTATAACTAGTGTCACAATAATGGTTCAAATCATAGACAGTAAGAAGAGTCAGTCTTCGTGTACTTAAGTCGGCATTTTGCTCTTTGTATTTAATTCCGATGCAATTTCTGTGTTTCATCGTCAATAAGAAGGTCCAAGGGATACAGTAAACCTGGAGTGAGGCATCGGAATCTATAACTAGTATCAATGGAATGATTCAAAACATAGGAAGTAACAAGAGTCAGTCTTCTTGTACTTTAGTCGGCATTGTGCCTTTTGTGTTTAATTCCAATTCAATTTCTGTGATTCATCGTCAATAAGAAGGCCCAAGGGATTCAGTAAACCTTAAGTGAAGTATCGGCCTTTGCTACTAGTGTCACAGAAATGGTTCAAAGCATAGACGGTAGAAGAGCCAGTCTTCTTGTACTTAAGTCGGCATTTTGCCTTTTGTATTTAATTCCGATGCAATTTCTGAGTTTCATCGTCAATAAGAAGGTCCAGGGAAACAATAAACCTGAAGTGAAGCATCGGAATCTATAACTAGTGTCACAGGAATGGTTCAAATCATAGTCAGTGAGAAGTGTCAGTCCTCTTGTCCTTAAGTCGGCATTGTGCCTTTTGTATTTAATTCCGATGCAACTTCTGTGTTTCATCGGCAATATGGTCAGAGGGATAAGTAAACCTGAAGTGAAGCATCGGAATCTATAACTAGTGTCACAGGAATGGTTCAAAACGTAGTCAGTAGGAAGTGTCGGTCTTCATGTACTTAAGTCGGCATTGTGCCTTTTGTATATAATTCCGATGCAATTTCTGTCTTTCATCGTCAATAAGAAGGTACAAGGGATACAGTAAACCTAAAGTGAAGCATCGGAATCTATAACTAGTGTCACTGGAATGGTTCAAAATATAGACAGTAAGAAGAGTCAGTCTGCTTGTACTTAAGTCGGCATTGTGCCTTTTGTGTTTAATTCCGATGCAATTTCTGTGTTTCATCGTCAGTAAGAATTTCCAAGGGATACAGTAAACCTCAAGTGAAGCATCGGAATCTATAACTAGTGTCACAGAAATGGTTCAAAACATAGTCAGTAGGAAGTGTCGGTCTTCATGTACTTAAGTCGGCATTGTGCCTTTTGTGTTTAATTCCGATGCAATTTCTGTGTTTCATCGTCAGTAAGAAGGTCCAAGGGATACAGTAAACCTCAAGTGAAGCATCGGAATCTATAACTAGTGTCACAGGAAAGGTTCAAATCATAGTCAGTAGGAAGTGTCGGTCTTCATGTACTTAAGTCGGCATTGTGCCTTTTGTATATAATTCCGATGCAATATCTGTCTTTCATCGTCAATAAGAAGGACCAAGGGATACAGTAAACCTAAAGTGAAGCATCGGAATCTATAACTAGTGTCACTGGAATGGTTCAAAATATGGACAGTAAGAAGAGTCAGTCTTCTTGTACTTAAGTCGGCATTTTGCCTTTTGTATTTAATTCCGACGCAATTTCTGAGTTTCATCGTCAATAGGAAGGTCCAGGGAAACAGTAAACCTGAAGTGAAACATCGGAATCTATAACTAGTGTCACAGGAATGGTTCAAAACATAGTCAGTAATAAGAGTCAGTCTTCTTGTACTTAAGTCGGCATTGTACCTTTTCTATTTCATTCACTTGCAATTTCTGTGTTTCATCGTCAATAAGAAGGTCCAAGGGATACAGTAAACCTGGAGTGAAGCATCGGAATCTATAACTAGTGTCACAGGAATGTTTCAAAACATAGACAGTAGAAAGAGTCAGTCTTCTTGTACTTAAGTCGGCATTGTACCTTTTCTATTTATTTCCGATGCAATTTCTGTGTTTCATCGGCAACAAGAAGGTCAGAGGGATACAATAAACCTGAAGAGAAGCTTCGGAATCTATAACTAGTGTCACAGGAATGGATCAAAACATAGTCAGTAAGAACAGTTAGTCTTCTTGTCCCTAAGTCGGCATTGTGCCTTTTTTATTTAATTTCGATGCAATTTCTGTGTTTCATCGTCAATAACAAGGTCCAAGGGATACGGTAAACCTGAAGTGAAGCATCGGAATCTATAACTAGTGTCACAGGAATGGTTCACAACATAGACAGTTAGAAGAGTCAGTTTTCGTGTACTTAAGTCGGCATTTTTCCCTTTGTATTTAATTCCGATGCAATTTCTGTGATTCATCGTCAATAAGAAGGTCCATGGGAAACAGTAAAACTGAAGTCAAGCATCGGAATGTATAACTAGTGTCACAGGAATGGTTCAAAACATAGCCAGTAAGAAGAGTCAGTCTTCTTGTACTTAAGTAGCCTTTGTGGCTATTCTATTTAATTCCGATGCAATTTCTGTGTTTCATCGTCAATTAAAAAGTTCAGAGGGATACAGTAAACCTGAAGTCAAGCATCCGAATCCATAACTAGTGTCACAGGAATGGTTCAAAACATAGTCAGTAAAAAGAGTCAGTCTTCTTGTACTTAAGTCGGCATTGTGCCCTTTGTATTTAATTCCGATACAATTTTTGTGTTTCATCGTCAATAAGAAGGTCAGAGGGGTACAGTAAACCTAAAGTGAAGCATCGGAATCTATAACTAGTGTAACAGGAATGGTTCAAAGCATAGTCAGTGAGAAGAGTCAGTCTTCTTGTACTTCAGTCGGCATTGTGCCTTTTGTATTTAATTCCGATGCAATTTCTGTGTTTCATCGTCAATTAAAAAGTTCAGAGGGATACAGTAAACCTGAAGTCAAGCATCCGAATCCATAACTAGTGTCACAGGAATGGTTCAAAAAATAGTCAGTAAAAGGAGTCAGTCTTCTTGTACATAAGTCGGCATTGTGCCTTTTGTGTTTAATTCCGATTCAATTTCTGTGTTTCATCGTCAATAAGAAGGTCCAAGGGATACAGTAAACCTGAAGTGAAGCATCGGTATCTATAACTAGTGTCACAGGAATGGTTCAAAACATAGACGGTAAGATGAGTCAGTCTACTTGTACTGAAGTCGGCATTGTGCCTTTTGTATTTAATTCCGATGCAATTTCTGTGTTTCATCGTCAATAAGAAGGTCTGAGGGATACAGTAAACCTGAAGAGAAGCATCGGAATCTATAACTAGTGTCACAGGAAAGGTTCAAAGCATAGTCAGTAGGAAGAGTCGGTCTTTATGTACTTAATTCGGCATTGTGCCTTTTGTATTAAATTCCGACTCAATTTCTGTGTTTCATCGTCAATAAGAAGGTCCAAGGGATACAGTAAACCTCAAGTGAAGCATCGGAATCTATAACTAGTGTCACAGGTATAGTTCAAAACATAGACAGTAGGAAGAGTCAGTCTTCTTGTACTTAAGTCGGCATTGTGCCTTTTGTATTTAATTCCGATGCAATTTCTGTGTTTCATCGTCAATAAGAAGGTCCAAGGGATACAGAAAAACTGAAGACAAGCATCGGAATCTATAACTGGTGTCACAGGAATGGTTCATAACGTAGCCAGTAAGAAGAGTCAGTCTTCTTGTACCTAAGTAGGAATTGTAGCGTTTCTATTTAATTCCGATGCAATTTCTGTGTTTCATCGGCAATAAGAAGGTCAGAGGGATACAGTAACCCTGAAGAGAAGCATCGGTATCTATAACTAGTGTCACAGGAATGGTTCAAATCATAGTCAGTAAATAGAGACAGTCTTCTTGTACTTCAGTCGGCATTGTGCCTTTTGTACTTAATTCCGATGCAATTTCTGTGTTTCATCGTCAGTAAGAGGGTCAGAGGGAAACAGTAAACCTGAAGTGAAGCATCGGATCTATAACTAGTGTCACAGGAATGGTTCAAAACATAGTCAGTATGAAGAGTCAGTCTTTATGTACCTATTCTGCATTGTGCCTTTTGTGTTTAATTCCGATGCAATTTCTGTGTTTCATCGTCAATAAGAAGGCCCAAGGGATACAGTAAACCTAAAGTGAAGCATCGGAATGTACTAAGTAGTGTCACACGAATGGTTCAAAACATAGACAGTTAGAAAAGTCAGTCGTCTTGTACTTAACTTGGCATTGTGCCTTTTCTATTTAATTCTGATGCAATTTCAGTGTTTCATCGTCAATAAGAAGGTCCAAGGGATACAGTAAACCTGAAGTGAAGCATCGGAATCTATAACTAGTGTCACAGGAATGGTTCCAAACATAGACAGTAAGATGAGTCAGTCTCCTTGTACTTAAGTCGGCATTGTGCCTTTTGTATTTAATTCCGATGCAATTTCTGTGTTTCATCGTCAGTAAGAAGATCCAAGGGAGACAGTAAACCTCAAGTGAAGCATCGGAATCTATAACTAGTGTCACAGGAATGGTTCAAAACATAGTCAGTAGGAAGTGTCGGTCTTCATGTACTTAAGTCGGCATTGTGCCTTTTGTATATAATTCCGATGCAATTTTTGTCTTTGATCGTAAATAAGAAGGACCAAAGGATACAGTAAACCTGAAGTGAAGCATCGGAATCTATAACTAGTGTCACAGGAATGGTTCAAAGCATAGTCAGGAAGAAGAGTCAGTCTTCTTGTACATAAGTCGGCATTGTGCCTTTTGAGTTTAATTCCGATGTAATTTCTGTGTTTCATCGTCAATAAGAAGGTCCAAGGGATACAGTAAACCTGAAGTGAAGCATCGGAATGTATAACTAGTTTCACAGGAATGGTTCAAAACATAGACGGTAAGATGAGTCAGTCTTCTTGTACTTAAGTCGGCATTGTGCCTTTTGTATTTAATTCCGATGCAATTTCTGTGTTTCATCGTCAATACGAAGGTCTAAGGAATACAGTAAACCTGAAGTGAAGCATCGGACTCTGCAACTAGTGTCACAGAAATGGTTCAAAACAAAGACAGTAGAAGAGTCAGTCTCCTTGTATTTAAGTCAGCAGTTTGCCTTTTGTATTTAATTCCGATGGAATTTCTGAGTTTCATCGTCAATAAGAAGGTCCAGGGAAACAGTAAACCTTAAGTGAAGCATCGGAATCTGTAGTGACGTAACAAGACTGTTACGCCACACGGTAGTAGCCAAAAGAAAGGCACGCTAGACTAATGCTGTGGCAGATAGTGCACGCACTACAGCAGACGGGCGTGAAGTCTGGAACATGAGAACTTATAAATGAATACGAAGAAAAGTATGTAGATGCTTTTTACTTAACTTTTATTTATTCCTTGGAATACATCTCTCTTGATTACTCGTAAGCTATAGGCACTGATACAAATGGCTCCTTGCTAGTTCGTAGCCATTAACTTAGCTGATGGCTATTCTGTCTCTCGGCTAATGAGAGAGAAAGGCTTCATACAACTGGGCGATAGCTAGGTTCGCGTACAACTGGGCGATAGCTAGGTTCGCGTACAACTGGGCGGTAGCGTGGTTCTCGTACAACTGGGGCGAGTCCACTCTCGTATCACGAGACCTGCCTTGGTGGTGGCGCTAGGTCTGCGATCACAGTGGCGACACGCGGGTCCGACATGTACTACATGGACCGCGGCCGATTTAAACTACCACCTAGCAAGTGTGGTGTCTGGCGGTGACACCACAGAATCTATAACTAGTGACACAAGAATGGTTCAAATCATAGTCAGTAAGAAGAGTCAGTGTTCTTGTCCTTAAGTCGGCATTGTGCCTTTTGTATTTATTTCCGATGCAATTTCTGTTTTTCATCGTCAATAAGAAGGTCAGAGGGATACAATAAACCTGAAGTGAAGCATCGGAATCTATAACTAGTGTCACAGGAATGGTTCAAAACATAGTCAGTAAGAACAGTCAGTCTTCTTGTCCCTAAGTCGGCATTGTGCCTTTTCATTTAATTCCGATGCAATTTCTGTGTTTCATCGTCAATAAGAAGGTCCAAGGGATACAGTGAACCTGGAGTGAAGCATCGGAATCTATAACTAGCGTCACAGGAATGGTTCAAAACATAGACACTTAGAAGAGTCAGTTTTCGTGTACTTAAGTAAGCATTTTGCCCTTTGTATTTAATTCCGATGCAATTTCTGTGATTCATCGTCAATAAGAAGGTCCAAGGGATACAGTAAAACTGAAGTCAAGCATCGGAATTTATAACTAGTGGCACAGGAATGGTTCAAAGCATAGCCAGTAAGATGAGTCAGTCTTAATGTACTTAAGACGGCATTGTGCCCTTTGTATTGAATTTCGATGCAATTTTTGTGTTTCATCGTCAATAAGAAGATCGGAGGGGTACATAGACAGTAGGAAGAGTCAGTCTTCTTGTACTTAAGTCGTCATTGTGCCTTTTGTGTTTAATTCCGATGCCATTTCTGTGTTTCATCGTCAATAAGAACGTCCAAGGGATGCAGTAAACCAGGAGTGTAGCATCGGAATCTATAACTAGTGTCACGGGAATGCTTCAAATCATAGACAGTAAGAAGAGTCAGTCCTCGTGTACCTAAATCGGCATTTTGATTTTTGTATTTAATTCCGATGCAATTTCTGTGTTTCATTGTCAATAAGAAGGTCCACGGGATACAGTAAACCTGAAATGAAGCATCGGAATCTATAACTAGTGTCACAGGAATGGTTCAAAACATAGTCAATAAGAAGAGTCAGTCTTCTTGTACTTAAGTCGGCTTTGTGCATTTTCTATTTAATTCCGATGCAATTTCTGTGTTTCATCGTCAATAACAAAGTCCAAGGAATACAGTAAACCTGAGATGAAGCATCGGAATCTATAATTAGTGTCACAGGAATGGTTCAAACATAGTCAGTAAAAAGATTCAGTCTTCTTGTACTTAAGACGGCATTGTGCCCTTTGTATTGAATTTCGATGCAATTTTTGTGTTTCATCGTCAATAAGAAGATCGGAGGGGTACAGTAAACCAGAAGTGAAGCATCGGAATCTATAACTAGTGTCAGAGGAATGGTTCAAAGAATAGTCAGTAAGAAGAGTCAGTCTTCTTGTACATAAGACGGCATTGTGCCTTTTGTGATTAATTCCGATGCAATTTCTGTGTTTCATCGTCAATAAGAAGGTCCAAGGGATACAGTAAACCTGAAGTGAAGCATCGGAATCTATAACTAGTGTCACAGGAATGGTTCAAAGCATAGTCAGTAAGAAGAGTCAGTCTTCTTGTACTTAAGTCGGCATTGTGCCTTTTCTATTTAATTCCGATGCAATTTCTGTGTTTCATCGTCAATAACAAGGTCCAAGGGATACAGTAAACCAGGAGTAAAGCATCGGAATCTATGACTAGTATCAATGGAATGGTTCAAAACATAGACAGTGAGAATAGTCAGTCTTCTTGTACTTAAGTCGGCATTGTGCCTTTTGTATTTAATTCCGATGCAATATCTGTGTTTCATCGTCAATAAGAAAGTCAGAGGGATACAGTAAGCCTGAAGTGAAGCATCGGAATCTATAGCTAGTGTCACATGAATGGTTCAAAACATAACAGTAAGAAGAGACAGTCTTCTTGTCCTTAAGTCGGCATTGTGCCTTTTGTATTTTATTCCGATGCAATTTCTGTGTTTCATCGTCAATAAGAAGGTCCAAGGGATACAGTTAACCTGGAGTGAAGCATCGGAATCTATACCTAGTGTCACAGGAATGGTTCAAAACATAGACAGTAAGAAGAGTCAGTCTTCTAGTACATAAGTCGGCATTGTCCCTTTTGTGTTTAATTCCGATGCAATTTCTGGGTTTCATCGTCAATATGAAGGTCCAAGGGATACAGTAAACCTCAAGTGATGCATCGGAATCTATAACTAGTGTCACAGGAATGGTTCAAAACATAGTCAGTAGGAAGAGTCGGTCTTCATGTAATGAAGTCGGCATTGTGCCTTTTGTATATAATTCCGATGCAATTTCTGTGTTTCATCGTCAATACGAAGGTCCAAGGGATACAGTATACTGGAAGTGAAGCATCGGAATCTATAACTAGTGTCACAGGAAAGGTTTAAAACATTGACAGTAGAAAGAGTCAGTCTTCTTGTACTTAAGTCGGCATTGTGCCTTTTGTATTTAATTCCGATACAATATCTGTGTTTCATCGATAATGAGATGCTCAGAGGGATACAGTAAACCTGAAGTGAAGCATCGGAATCTGTAGCTAGTGTCACAGGAATGGTTCAAATCATAGTCAGTAAGAAGAGTCAGTCTTCTTGTCCTTAAGTCGGCATTGTGCCTTTTATATTTAATTCCGATGCAATTTCTGTGTTTCATCGTCAATAAGAAGGTCCAAGGGATACAGTAAACCTGGAGTGAGGCATCGTAATCTATAACTAGTGTCACAGGAATGGTTCATAACATTGACAGTAAGAAGAGTCAGTCTTCTTGTACTTAATTCTGCATTGTGCCTTTTGTATTTAATTCCGATGCAATTTCTGTGTTACATCGTCAATAAGATGGTCCAAGGGATACGGTAATCCTGAAGTGAAGCATCGGAATTTATAACTAGTGTCACAGGAATGGTTCAAAATGTAGTCAGTAAGAAGAGTCAGTCTTCTTGTACGTAAGTCGGCATGTGCCTTTTGTATTGAATTCCGATGCAATTTCTGTGTTTCATCGTCAATAAGAAGGACCAAGGGAAACAGTAAACCTGGAGCGAAGCATCGGAATCTATAACTAGTGTCACTGGGATGGTTCAAAACATAGACCGTAAGAACATACAGTCTTCTCGTTCTTAAGTCGGCATTGTGCCTTTTGTATTTAATTCCGATGCAATTTCTGTCTTTCATCGTCAACAAGAAGGTCAGAGGGATACAGTTATCTTGAAGTGAAGCATCGGAATCTATAACTGGTGTCACAGGAATGGTTCAAAACATAGTCAGTAAGAATAGTCAGTCTTCTTATACTTAAGTCATCATTGTGCATTTTCTATTTAATTCTGATGCAATCTCTGTGTTTCATCGTCAATAAGAAGGTCCAAGGGATACAGTAAACCTCGAGCGAAGCATCGGAGTCTATAACTAGTGTCACAGGAATGGTACAAATCATAGACAGTAAGAAGAGACAGACTTCGTTTACTTAAGTCAACATTGTGTTTTGTATTTAATTCCGAAGCAATTTCTGTGTTTCATCGTCAATAAGATGGTCCAAGGGATACAGAAAACTTGGAGTGAAGCATCGGAGTCAATAAGTAGTGTCACAGGACTGGTTTAAAAATAGACTGTAAGAAGAGTCAGTCTTCTTGTACTTAATTCGGCATTGTGCCTTTTGTATTTAATTCCGATGCAATTTCTGTGTTTCATCGTCAATAAGGAGGTCAGAGGGATACAGTAAACCTGAAGTGAAGCATCGGAAGCCATAACTAGTGTCACAGAAATGGTTCAAAGCATAGTCATTAAGAAGAGTCAGTTTTCTTGTACTTATGTCGGCATTGTGCCTTTTGTATTTAATTCCGATGCAATTTCTGTGTTTCATCGTCAATAAGAAGGTCCAAGGGATACAGTAAACCTGGAGTGAAGCATCGGAATCTATAACTAGTGTCACAGCGACGGTTCAAATCATAGACAGTAAGATGAGTCAGTAGTCTTGTACTTAAGTCGGTATTGTGCTTTTTGTATTTATTTCCGATGCAATATCTGTGTTTCATCGTCTCTAAGAAGGTCAGAGGGATACAGTAATCCAGAAGTTAAGCATCGGAATCTATAACTAGTGTCACAGAAATTTTTCAAACATAGTCAGTAAGAAGAGTCTGTCTTCATGTAGTTAAGTGGGCATTGTGCCTTTTGTATTGAATTCCGATGCAATTTCTGTGTTTCATCGTCAATAAGAAGGTCCAAGGGATACAGTAAATCTGAAGTGAAGCATCGGAATCTATGACTAGTGTCACAGGAATGGTTCAAAACATAGACAGTAGGAAGAGTCAGTCTTCTACTACTTAAGTCGGCATTGTGCCTTTTCTATTTATTTCCGCTGCAATTTCTGTTTTTCATCGTCAATAAGACGGTCAGAGGGATACAGTAAACCTGAAGTAAAGCATCGGAATCTATAACTAGTGTCACAGGAATGGTTCAAACATAGTCAGTAGGAAGAGTCAGTCTTCTTGTACTTAAGTTGGCATTGTGCCTTTCCTATTTAATTCCGATGCAATTTCTGTATTTCACCGACTATAAGAAGGTCAGAGGGATACAGTAAACCTGAGGTGAAGCATCGGAATCTATAACTAGTGTCACAGGAATGGTTCAAAACATAGTCAGTAAGAAGAGTCAGTCTTCTTGTCCTTAAGTCTGCATTGTGCCTCTTGTATTTAATTCCGATGCAATTGCTGTGTTTTATTGTCAATGAGAAGGTCCAAGGGATACAGTAAACCTGGAGTGAAGCATCGGAATCTATAACTAGTGTCACAGTAATGGTACAAAACATAGACAGTAGGAAGAGTCAGTCTTCTTGTACTTAAGTCGGCATTGTGCCTTTTGTATTTAATTCCGATGCAATTTCTGTATTTCATCGTCAATAAGAAGGTCAGAGGGGTACAGTAAACCTGAAGTGAAGCATCGGAATCGAAAACTAGTGTCACAGGAATAGTTCAAATCATGGACAGTAGGAAGGGCCAGTCTTCTTGTACTAATGTCGGCATTGTGCCCTTTGTATTTAATTCCTATGCAATATCTGTGTTTCGTCGTCAATAAGAATGTCCAAGGTATACAGTAAACCTGGAGTGAAGCATCGGAATCTATAACTAGTGTCACAGGAATGGTTCAAAACATAACCAGTAAGAAGAGGCAGACATCTTGTACTTAAGTCGACATTGTGCATTTTCTATTTAATTCCGATGCAAATTCTGTGTTTCATCGTCAATAAGAAGGTCAAAGGGATACAGTAAACCTGAAGTGAAGCATCGGGATCTATAACTATTGTCACAGGAATGGTTCAAAGCATAGTCAGTAAGAAGAGTCAGTCTTCTTGTACGTAAGTCGGCATTGTGACTTTTCTATTTAATTCCGATGCAGTTTCTGTGTTTCATCGTCAATAAGAAGTTCCAAGGGATACAGTAAACCTGGAGTGAGGCATCGGAATCTATAACTAGTGTCACAGGAATGGTTCAAAACATAGACAGTACGAAACGTCAGTTGTCTTGTACTTAAGTCTGCATTGTGACTTTTCTATTTAATTCCGATGCAGTTTCTGTGATTCATCGACAATAAGAAGTTCAGGGGGATACAGTAAACCTGAAGTGAAGCATCCGAATCCATAACTGGTGTCACAGGAATGGTTCAAAACATAGTTAGTAATTAGAATCAGTCTTCTTGTACTTCAGTCGGCATTGTGCCTTTTGTATTTAATTCCGATGCAATTTCTGTGTTTCATCGTCAATAAGAAGGTCAGAGGGATACATTAAACCTGAAGTGAAGCATCGGAAACTATAACTAGTGTCACAGGAATGGTTCAAAACATAGTCAGTATGAAGAGTCAGTCTTTATGTACCTAAGCCTGCATTGTGACTTTTGTGTTTAATTCTGATGCAATTTCTGTGTTTCATCGTCAATAAGAAAGTCCAAGGGATACAGTAAACCTGAAGTGAAGCATCGGAATCTATAACGAGTGTCACAGGAATGGTTCAAACATAGACAGTAGGTAGAGTCAGTCTTCTTGTACTTAAGTCTGCATTGTGCCTTTTGTATTTTATTCTGATGCAATTTCTGTGTTTCATCGTCAATAAGAAGTTCCAAGGGATACAGTAAACCTGGAGTGAAGCATCGGAATCTATAACTAGTGTCACAGGAATGGTTCAAATCATAGACAGTAAGAAGAGTCAGTCTTCTTGTACTTAAGTCGGCATTGTGCCTTTTGTGTTTAATTCTGATGCAATTTCTGGGTTTCATCGTCAATATGAAGGTCCAAGGGATACAGTAAACCTCAAGTGATGCATCGGAATCTATAACTAGTGTCACAGGAATGTTTCAAAACATAGTCAGTAGGAAGAGTCGGTCTTCATGTAATGAAGTCGGCATTGTGCCTTTTGTATATAATTCCGATGCAATTTCTGTGTTTCATCGTCAATACGAAGGTCCAAGGGATACAGTAAAGCGGAAGTGAAGCATCGGAATCTATAGCTAGTGTCACAGGAATGGTTCAAATCATAGTCATTAAGAAGAGTCAGTCTTCTTGTCCTTAAGTCGGCATTGTGCCTTTTGTATTTAATTAAGATGCAATTTCTGTGTTTCATCGTCAACAAGAACGTCAGAGGGATACAGTTATCTTGAAGTGAAGCATCGGAATCTATAACTAGTGTCACAGGAATGGTTCAAAACATAGTCAGAAAGAATAGTCAGTGTTCTTATACTTAAGTCATCATTGTGCATTGTCTATTTAATTCTGATGCAATTTCTGTGTTTCATCGTCAATAAGAAGGTCCAAGGGATACAGTAAACCTCGAGCGAAGCATCAGAGTCTATAACTAGTGTCACAGGAATGGTACAAATCATAGACAGTAAGAAGAGAGAGACTTCTTTTACTTAAGTCAACATTGTGTTTTGTATTTAATTCCGATGCAATTTCTGTGTTTCATCGTCAATAAGAAGGTCCAAGGGATACAGAAAACTTGGAGTGAAGCATCGGAGTCAATAAGTAGTGTCACAGGACTGGTTCAAAAATAGACAGTAAGAAGAGTCAGTCTTCTTGTACTTAAGTCGGCATTGTGGCTTTTGTATTTTATTCCGATGCAATTTCTGTGTTTCATCGTCAATAAGAAGTTCCAAGGGATACAGTAAACCTGGAGTGAAGTATCGGAATCTATAACTAGTGTCACAGGAATGGTTCAAATCATAGACAGTAAGAAGAATTAGTCTTCTTGTACTTAAGTCGGCATTGTGCCTTTTGTGTTTAATTCCGATGCAATATCTGGGTTTCATCGTCAATATGAAGGTCCAAGGGATACAGTAAACCGGAAGTGAAGCATCGGAATCTATAACTAGTGTCACAGGAAAGTTTTAAAACATAGACAGTAGGAAGAGTCAGTCTTCTTGTACTTAAGTCGGCATTGTGCCCTTTGTATTTAATTCCGATGCAATTTCTGTGTTTCTTCGTCATTAAGAGGGTCCTAGGTATACAGTAAACCTGGAGTGAAGCATCGCAATCTATAACTAGAGTCACAGGAATGGTTCAAAACATAGACAGTAAGAAGAGTCAGTCTTCTTGTACTTAAATCGACATTGTGCCTTTTGTATTTATTTCCGATGCAATTTCTGTGTTTCATCGGCAATAAGGTCAGAGGGATACAGTAAACCTGAAGTGAAGCATCGGTATCTATAACTACTGTCACAGGAATGGTTCAAAACATAGACAGTAGGAAGAGTCAGTCTTCTTGTACTTAAGTCGACATTGTGCCTTTTGTATTTAATTCCGATGCAATTTCTGTGTTTCATCGTCAATAAGAAGGTCCAAGGTATACAGTAAACCTGAAGTGAAACATCGGAATCTATAACTAGTGTCACATGAATAGTTCAAAACATAGTCAGTAATAAAAGTCAGTCTACTTGTACTTAAGTCGGAATTGTGCCTTATCTATTTAATTCAGTTGCAATTTCTGTGCTTCATCGTCAATAAGAAGATATAAGGGATACAGTAAACCTGGAGTGAAGCATCGGAATCTATAACTAGTGTCACAATAATGGTTCAAATCATAGACAGTAAGAAGAGTCAGTCTTCGTGTACTTAAGTCGGCATTTTGCTCTTTGTATTTAATTCCGATGCAATTTCTGTGTTTCATCGTCAATAAGAAGGTCCAAGGGATACAGTAAACCTGGAGTGAGGCATCGGAATCTATAACTAGTATCAATGGAATGATTCAAAACATAGGAAGTATGAAGAGTCAGTCTTCTTGTACTTTAGTCGGCATTGTGCCTTTTGTGTTTAATTCCAATTCAATTTCTGTGATTCATCGTCAATAAGAAGGCCCAAGGGATTCAGTAAACCTTAAGTGAAGCATCGGACTTTGCAACTAGTGTCACAGAAATGGTTCAAAGCATAGACGGTAGAAGAGTCAGTCTTCTTGTACTTAAGTTGGCATTTTGCCTTTTGTATTTAATTCCGATGCAATTTCTGAGTTTCATCGTCAATAAGAAGGTCCAGGGAAACAGTAAACCTGAAGTGAAACATCGGAATCTATAACTAGTGTCACAGGAATGGTTCAAATCATAGTCAGTGAGAAGTGTCAGTCCTCTTGTCCTTAAGTCGGCATTGTGCCTTTTGTATTTAATTCCGATGCAACTTCTGTGTTTCATCGGCAATATGGTCAGAGGGATAAGTAAACCTGAAGTGAAGCATCGGAATCTATAACTAGTGTCACAGGAATGGTTCAAAATGTAGTCAGTAGGAAGTATCGGTCTTCATCTACTTAAGTCGGCATTGTGCCTTTTGTATATAATTCCGATGCAATTTCTGTCTTTCATCGTCAATAAGAAGGTACAAGGGATACAGTAAACCTAAAGTGAAGCATCGGAATCTATAACTAGTGTCACTGGAATGGTTCAAAATATAGACAGTAAGAAGAGTCAGTCTGCTTGTACTTAAGTTGGCATTGTGCCTTTTGTGTTTAATTCCGATGCAATTTCTGTGTTTCATCGTCAGTAAGAATTTCCAAGGGATACAGTAAACCTCAAGTGAAGCATCGGAATCTATAACTAGTGTCACAGAAATGGTTCAAAACATAGTCAGTAGGAAGTGTCGGTCTTCATGTACTTAAGTCGGCATTGTGCCTTTTGTGTTTAATTCCGATGCAATTTCTGTGTTTCATCGTCAGTAAGAAGGTCCAAGGGATACAGTAAACCTCAAGTGAAGCATCGGAATCTATAACTAGTGTCACAGGAAAGGTTCAAATCATAGTCAGTAGGAAGTGTCGGTCTTCATGTACTTAAGTCGGCATTGTGCCTTTTGTATATAATTCCGATGCAATATCTGTCTTTCATCGTCAATAAGAAGGACCAAGGGATACAGTAAACCTAAAGTGAAGCATCGGAATCTATAACTAGTGTCACTGGAATGGTTCAAAATATGGACAGTAAGAAGAGTCAGTCTTCTTGTACTTAAGTCGGCATTTTGCCTTTTGTATTTAATTCCGACGCAATTTCTGAGTTTCATCGTCAATAGGAAGGTCCAGGGAAACAGTAAACCTGAAGTGAAACATCGGAATCTATAACTAGTGTCACAGGAATGGTTCAAAACATAGTCAGTAATAAGAGTCAGTCTTCTTGTACTTAAGTCGGCATTGTACCTTTTCTATTTAATTCACTTGCAATTTCTGTGTTTCATCGTCAATAAGAAGGTCCAAGGGATACAGTAAACCTGGAGTGAAGCATCGGAATCTATAACTAGTGTCACAGGAATGTTTCAAAACATAGACAGTAAAAAGAGTCAGTCTTCTTGTACTTAAGTCGGCATTGTACCTTTTCTATTTATTTCCGATGCAATTTCTGTGTTTCATCGGCAACAAGAAGGTCAGAGGGATACAATAAACCTGAAGAGAAGCTTCGGAATCTATAACTAGTGTCACAGGAATGGATCAAAACATAGTCAGTAAGAACAGTTAGTCTTCTTGTCCCTAAGTCGGCATTGTGCCTTTTTTATTTAATTTCGATGCAATTTCTGTGTTTCATCGTCAATAACAAGGTCCAAGGGATACAGTAAACCTGAAGTGAAGCATCGGAATCTATAACTAGTGTCACAGGAATGGTTCACAACATAGACAGTTAGAAGAGTCAGTTTTCGTGTACTTAAGTCGGCATTTTTCCCTTTGTATTTAATTCCGATGCAATTTCTGTGATTCATCGTCAATAAGAAGGTCCATGGGATACAGTAAAACTGAAGTCAAGCATCGGAATGTATAACTAGTGTCACAGGAATGGTTCAAAACATAGCCAGTAAGAAGAGTCAGTCTTCTTGTACTTAAGTAGCCTTTGTGGCTATTCTATTTAATTCCGATGCAATTTCTGTGTTTCATCGTCAATTAAAAAGTTCAGAGGGATACAGTAAACCTGAAGTCAAGCATCCGAATCCATAACTAGTGTCACAGGAATGGTTCAAAACATAGTCAGTAAAAAGAGTCAGTCTTCTTGTACTTAAGTCGGCATTGTGCCCTTTGTATTTAATTCCGATACAATTTTTGTGTTTCATCGTCAATAAGAAGGTCAGAGGGGTACAGTAAACCTAAAGTGAAGCATCGGAATCTATAACTAGTGTAACAGGAATGGTTCAAAGCATAGTCAGTGAGAAGAGTCAGTCTTCTTGTACTTCAGTCGGCATTGTGCCTTTTGTATTTAATTCCGATGCAATTTCTGTGTTTCATCGTCAATTAAAAAGTTCAGAGGGATACAGTAAACCTGAAGTCAAGCATCCGAATCCATAACTAGTGTCACAGGAATGGTTCAAAAAATAGTCAGTAAAAGGAGTCAGTCTTCTTGTACATAAGTCGGCATTGTGCCTTTTGTGTTTAATTCCGATTCAATTTCTGTGTTTCATCGTCAATAAGAAGGTCCAAGGGATACAGTAAACCTGAAGTGAAGCATCGGTATCTATAACTAGTGTCACAGGAATGGTTCAAAACATAGACGGTAAGATGAGTCAGTCTACTTGTACTGAAGTCGGCATTGTGCCTTTCGTATTTAATTCCGATGCAATTTCTGTGTTTCATCGTCAATAAGAAGGTCTGAGGGATACAGTAAACCTGAAGAGAAGCATCGGAATCTATAACTAGTGTCACAGGAAAGGTTCAAAGCATAGTCAGTAGGAAGAGTCGGTCTTTATGTACTTAATTCGGCATTGTGCCTTTTGTATTAAATTCCGACTCAATTTCTGTGTTTCATCGTCAATAAGAAGGTCCAAGGGATACAGTAAACCTCAAGTGAAGCATCGGAATCTATAACTAGTGTCACAGGTATAGTTCAAAACATAGACAGTAGGAAGAGTCAGTCTTCTTGTACTTAAGTCGGCATTGTGCCTTTTGTATTTAATTCCGATGCAATTTCTGTGTTTCATCGTCAATAAGAAGGTCCAAGGGATACAGAAAAACTGAAGACAAGCATCGGAATCTATAACTGGTGTCACAGGAATGGTTCATAACGTAGCCAGTAAGAAGAGTCAGTCTTCTTGTACCTAAGTAGGAATTGTAGCGTTTCTATTTAATTCCGATGCAATTTCTGTGTTTCATCGGCAATAAGAAGGTCAGAGGGATACAGTAACCCTGAAGAGAAGCATCGGTATCTATAACTAGTGTCACAGGAATGGTTCAAATCATAGTCAGTAAATAGAGACAGTCTTCTTGTACTTCAGTCGGCATTGTGCCTTTTGTACTTAATTCCGATGCAATTTCTGTGTTTCATCGTCAGTAAGAGGGTCAGAGGGAAACAGTAAACCTGAAGTGAAGCATCGGATCTATAACTAGTGTCACAGGAATGGTTCAAAACATAGTCAGTATGAAGAGTCAGTCTTTATGTACCTATTCTGCATTGTGCCTTTTGTGTTTAATTCCGATGCAATTTCTGTGTTTCATCGTCAATAAGAAGGCCCAAGGGATACAGTAAACCTAAAGTGAAGCATCGGAATGTACTAAGTAGTGTCACACGAATGGTTCAAAACATAGACAGTTAGAAAAGTCAGTCGTCTTGTACTTAACTTGGCATTGTGCCTTTTCTATTTAATTCTGATGCAATTTCAGTGTTTCATCGTCAATAAGAAGGTCCAAGGGATACAGTAAACCTGAAGTGAAGCATCGGAATCTATAACTAGTGTCACAGGAATGGTTCCAAACATAGACAGTAAGATGAGTCAGTCTCCTTGTACTTAAGTCGGCATTGTGCCTTTTGTATTTAATTCCGATGCAATTTCTGTGTTTCATCGTCAGTAAGAAGATCCAAAGGAGACAGTAAACCTCAAGTGAAGCATCGGAATCTATAACTAGTGTCACAGGAATGGTTCAAAACATAGTCAGTAGGAAGTGTCGGTCTTCATGTACTTAAGTCGGCATTGTGCCTTTTGTATATAATTCCGATGCAATTTTTGTCTTTGATCGTAAATAAGAAGGACCAAAGGATACAGTAAACCTGAAGTGAAGCATCGGAATCTATAACTAGTGTCACAGGAATGGTTCAAAGCATAGTCAGGAAGAAGAGTCAGTCTTCTTGTACATAAGTCGGCATTGTGCCTTTTGAGTTTAATTCCGATGTAATTTCTGTGTTTCATCGTCAATAAGAAGGTCCAAGGGATACAGTAAACCTGAAGTGAAGCATCGGAATGTATAACTAGTTTCACAGGAATGGTTCAAAACATAGACGGTAAGATGAGTCAGTCTTTTTGTACTTAAGTCGGCATTGTGCCTTTTGTATTTAATTCCGATGCAATTTCTGTGTTTCATCGTCAATACGAAGGTCTAAGGGATACAGTAAACCTGAAGTGAAGCATCGGACTCTGCAACTAGTGTCACAGAAATGGTTCAAAACAAAGACAGTAGAAGAGTCAGTCTCCTTGTATTTAAGTCGGCAGTTTGCCTTTTGTATTTAATTCCGATGGAATTTCTGAGTTTCATCGTCAATAAGAAGGTCCAGGGAAACAGTAAACCTTAAGTGAAGCATCGGAATCTATAACTAGTGTCACAAGAATGGTTCAAATCATAGTCAGTAAGAAGAGTCAGTCTTCTTGTCCTTAAGTCGGCATTGTGCCTTTTGTATTTATTTCCGATGCAATTTCTGTTTTTCATCGTCAATAAGAAGGTCAGAGGGATACAATAAACCTGAAGTGAAGCATCGGAATCTATAACTAGTGTCACAGGAATGGTTCAAAACATAGTCAGTAAGAACAGTCAGTCTTCTTGTCCCTAAGTCGGCATTGTGCCTTTTCATTTAATTCCGATGCAATTTCTGTGTTTCATCGTCAATAAGAAGGTCCAAGGGATACAGTGAACCTGGAGTGAAGCATCGGAATCTATAACTAGTGTCACAGGAATGGTTCAAAACATAGACACTTAGAAGAGTCAGTTTTCGTGTACTTAAGTAAGCATTTTGCCCTTTGTATTTAATTCCGATGCAATTTCTGTGATTCATCGTCAATAAGAAGGTCCAAGGGATACAGTAAAACTGAAGTCAAGCATCGGAATTTATAACTAGTGGCACAGGAATGGTTCAAAGCATAGCCAGTAAGATGAGTCAGTCTTCTTGTACTTAAGACGGCATTGTGCCCTTTGTATTGAATTTCGATGCAATTTTTGTGTTTCATCGTCAATAAGAAGATCGGAGGGGTACATAGACAGTAGGAAGAGTCAGTCTTCTTGTACTTAAGTCGTCATTGTGCCTTTTGTGTTTAATTCCGATGCCATTTCTGTGTTTCATCGTCAATAAGAACGTCCAAGGGATGCAGTAAACCAGGAGTGTAGCATCGGAATCTATAACTAGTGTCACGGGAATGCTTCAAATCATAGACAGTAAGAAGAGTCAGTCCTCGTGTACCTAAATCGGCATTTTGCCTTTTGTATTTAATTCCGATGCAATTTCTGTGTTTCATTGTCGATAAGAAGGTCCACGGGATACAGTAAACCTGAAATGAAGCATCGGAATCTATAACTAGTGTCACAGGAATGGTTCAAAACATAGTCAATAAGAAGAGTCAGTCTTCTTGTACTTAAGTCGGCTTTGTGCATTTTCTATTTTATTCCGATGCAATTTCTGTGTTTCATCGTCAATAACAAAGTCCAAGGAATACAGTAAACCTGAGATGAAGCATCGGAATCTATAATTAGTGTCACAGGAATGGTTCAAACATAGTCAGTAAAAAGATTCAGTCTTCTTGTACTTAAGACGGCATTGTGCCCTTTGTATTGAATTTCGATGCAATTTTTGTGTTTCATCGTCAATAAGAAGATCGGAGGGGTACAGTAAACCAGAAGTGAAGCATCGGAATCTATAACTAGTGTCAGAGGAATGGTTCAAAGCATAGTCAGTAAGAAGAGTCAGTCTTCTTGTACATAAGACGGCATTGTGCCTTTTGTGATTAATTCCGATTCAATTTCTGTGTTTCATCGTCAATAAGAAGGTCCAAGGGATACAGTAAACCTGAAGTGAAGCATCGGAATCTATAACTAGTGTCACAGGAATGGTTCAAAGCATAGTCAGTAAGAAGAGTCAGTCTTCTTGTACTTAAGTCGGCATTGTGCCTTTTCTATTTAATTCCGATGCAATTTCTGTGTTTCATCGTCAATAACAAGGTCCAAGGGATACAGTAAACCAGGAGTAAAGCATCGGAATCTATGACTAGTATCAATGGAATGGTTCAAAACATAGACAGTGAGAATAGTCAGTCTTCTTGTACTTAAGTCGGCATTGTGCCTTTTGTATTTAATTCCGATGCAATATCTGTGTTTCATCGTCAATAAGAAAGTCAGAGGGATACAGTAAGCCTGAAGTGAAGCATCGGAATCTATAGCTAGTGTCACATGAATGGTTCAAAACATAACAGTAAGAAGAGACAGTCTTCTTGTCCTTAAGTCGGCATTGTGCCTTTTGTATTTTATTCCGATGCAATTTCTGTGTTTCATCGTCAATAAGAAGGTCCAAGGGATACAGTTAACCTGGAGTGAAGCATCGGAATCTATACCTAGTGTCACAGGAATGGTTCAAAACATAGACAGTAAGAAGAGTCAGTCTTCTAGTACATAAGTCGGCATTGTCCCTTTTGTGTTTAATTCCGATGCAATTTCTGGGTTTCATCGTCAATATGAAGGTCCAAGGGATACAGTAAACCTCAAGTGATGCACCGGAATCTATAACTAGTGTCACAGGAATGGTTCAAAACATAGTCAGTAGGAAGAGTCGGTCTTCAGGTAATGAAGTCGGCATTGTGCCTTTTGTATATAATTCCGATGCAATTTCTGTGTTTCATCGTCAATACGAAGGGCCAAGGGATACAGTATACTGGAAGTGAAGCATCGGAATCTATAACTAGTGTCACAGGAAAGGTTTAAAACATTGACAGTAGAAAGAGTCAGTCTTCTTGTACTTAAGTCGGCATTGTGCCTTTTGTATTTAATTCCGATACAATATCTGTGTTTCATCGATAATGAGATGCTCAGAGGGATACAGTAAACCTGAAGTGAAGCATCGGAATCTGTAGCTAGTGTCACAGGAATGGTTCAAATCATAGTCAGTAAGAAGAGTCAGTCTTCTTGTCCTTAAGTCGGCATTGTGCCTTTTATATTTAATTCCGATGCAATTTCTGTGTTTCATCGTCAATAAGAAGGTCCAAGGGATACAGTAAACCTGGAGTGAGGCATCGTAATCTATAACTAGTGTCACAGGAATGGTTCATAACATTGACAGTAAGAAGAGTCAGTCTTCTTGTACTTAATTCTGCATTGTGCCTTTTGTATTTAATTCCGATGCAATTTCTGTGTTACATCGTCAATAAGATGGTCCAAGGGATACGGTAATCCTGAAGTGAAGCATCGGAATTTATAACTAGTGTCACAGGAATGGTTCAAAATGTAGTCAGTAAGAAGAGTCAGTCTTCTTGTACTTAAGTCGGCATGTGCCTTTTGTATTGAATTCCGATGCAATTTCTGTGTTTCATCGTCAATAAGAAGGACCAAGGGAAACAGTAAACCTGGAGCGAAGCATCGGAATCTATAACTAGTGTCACTGGGATGGTTCAAAACATAGACCGTAAGAACATACAGTCTTCTCGTTCTTAAGTCGGCATTGTGCCTTTTGTATTTAATTCCGATGCAATTTCTGTCTTTCATCGTCAACAAGAAGGTCAGAGGGATACAGTTATCTTGAAGTGAAGCATCGGAATCTATAACTGGTGTCACAGGAATGGTTCAAAACATAGTCAGTAAGAATAGTCAGTCTTCTTATACTTAAGTCATCATTGTGCATTTTCTATTTAATTCTGATGCAATCTCTGTGTTTCATCGTCAATAAGAAGGTCCAAGGGATACAGTAAACCTCGAGCGAAGCATCGGAGTCTATAACTAGTGTCACAGGAATGGTACAAATCATAGACAGTAAGAAGAGACAGACTTCGTTTACTTAAGTCAACATTGTGTTTTGTATTTAATTCCGAAGCAATTTCTGTGTTTCATCGTCAATAAGATGGTCCAAGGGATACAGAAAACTTGGAGTGAAGCATCGGAGTCAATAAGTAGTGTCACAGGACTGGTTCAAAAATAGACTGTAAGAAGAGTCAGTCTTCTTGTACTTAATTCGGCATTGTGCCTTTTGTATTTAATTCCGATGCAATTTCTGTGTTTCATCGTCAATAAGGAGGTCAGAGGGATACAGTAAACCTGAAGTGAAGCATCGGAAGCCATAACTAGTGTCACAGAAATGGTTCAAAACATAGTCAGTAAGAAGAGTCAGTTTTCTTGTACTTATGTCGGCATTGTGCCTTTTGTATTTAATTCCGATGCAATTTCTGTGTTTCATCGTCAATAAGAAGGTCCAAGGGATACAGTAAACCTGGAGTGAAGCATCGGAATCTATAACTAGTGTCACAGCGACGGTTCAAATCATAGACAGTAAGATGAGTCAGTAGTCTTGTACTTAAGTCGGTATTGTGCTTTTTGTATTTATTTCCGATGCAATATCTGTGTTTCATCGTCTCTAAGAAGGTCAGAGGGATACAGTAATCCAGAAGTTAAGCATCGGAATCTATAACTAGTGTCACAGAAATTTTTCAAACATAGTCAGTAAGAAGAGTCTGTCTTCATGTAGTTAAGTGGGCATTGTGCCTTTTGTATTGAATTCCGATGCAATTTCTGTGTTTCATCGTCAATAAGAAGGTCCAAGGGATACAGTAAATCTGAAGTGAAGCATCGGAATCTATGACTAGTGTCACAGGAATGGTTCAAAACATAGACAGTAGGAAGAGTCAGTCTTCTACTACTTAAGTCGGCATTGTGCCTTTTCTATTTAATTCCGCTGCAATTTCTGTTTTTCATCGTCAATAAGACGGTCAGAGGGATACAGTAAACCTGAAGTAAAGCATCGGAATCTATAACTAGTGTCACAGGAATGGTTCAAACATAGTCAGTAGGAAGAGTCAGTCTTCTTGTACTTAAGTTGGCATTGTGCCTTTCCTATTTAATTCCGATGCAATTTCTGTATTTCACCGACTATAAGAAGGTCAGAGGGATACAGTAAACCTGAGGTGAAGCATCGGAATCTATAACTAGTGTCACAGGAATGGTTCAAAACATAGTCAGTAAGAAGAGTCAGTCTTCTTGTCCTTAAGTCGGCATTGTGCCTCTTGTATTTAATTCCGATGCAATTGCTGTGTTTTATTGTCAATGAGAAGGTCCAAGGGATACAGTAAACCTGGAGTGAAGCATCGGAATCTATAACTAGTGTCACAGTAATGGTACAAAACATAGACAGTAGGAAGAGTCAGTCTTCTTGTACTTAAGTCGGCATTGTGCCTTTTGTATTTAATTCCGATGCAATTTCTGTGTTTCATCGTCAATAAGAAGGTCAGAGGGGTACAGTAAACCTGAAGTGAAGCATCGGAATCGAAAACTAGTGTCACAGGAATAGTTCAAATCATGGACAGTAGGAAGGGCCAGTCTTCTTGTACTAATGTCGGCATTGTGCCCTTTGTATTTAATTCCTATGCAATATCTGTGTTTCGTCGTCAATAAGAATGTCCAAGGTATACAGTAAACCTGGAGTGAAGCATCGGAATCTATAACTAGTGTCACAGGAATGGTTCAAAACATAACCAGTAAGAAGAGGCAGACATCTTGTACTTAAGTCGACATTGTGCATTTTCTATTTAATTCCGATGCAAATTCTGTGTTTCATCGTCAATAAGAAGGTCAAAGGGATACAGTAAACCTGAAGTGAAGCATCGGGATCTATAACTAGTGTCACAGGAATGGTTCAAAGCATAGTCAGTAAGAAGAGTCAGTCTTCTTGTACTTAAGTCGGCATTGTGACTTTTCTATTTAATTCCGATGCAGTTTCTGTGTTTCATCGTCAATAAGAAGTTCCAAGGGATACAGTAAACCTGGAGTGAAGCATCGGAATCTATAACTAGTGTCACAGGAATGGTTCAAAACATAGACAGTACGAAACGTCAGTTGTCTTGTACTTAAGTCTGCATTGTGACTTTTCTATTTAATTCCGATGCAGTTTCTGTGATTCATCGACAATAAGAAGTTCAGGGGGATACAGTAAACCTGAAGTGAAGCATCCGAATCCATAACTGGTGTCACAGGAATGGTTCAAAACATAGTTAGTAATTAGAATCAGTCTTCTTGTACTTCAGTCGGCATTGTGCCTTTTGTATTTAATTCCGATGCAATTTCTGTGTTTCATCGTCAATAAGAAGGTCAGAGGGATACATTAAACCTGAAGTGAAGCATCGGAAACTATAACTAGTGTCACAGGAATGGTTCAAAACATAGTCAGTATGAAGAGTCAGTCTTTATGTACCTAAGCCTGCATTGTGACTTTTGTGTTTAATTCTGATGCAATTTCTGTGTTTCATCGTCAATAAGAAAGTCCAAGGGATACAGTAAACCTGAAGTGAAGCATCGGAATCTATAACGAGTGTCACAGGAATGGTTCAAACATAGACAGTAGGTAGAGTCAGTCTTCTTGTACTTAAGTCTGCATTGTGCCTTTTGTATTTTATTCTGATGCAATTTCTGTGTTTCATCGTCAATAAGAAGTTCCAAGGGATACAGTAAACCTGGAGTGAAGCATCGGAATCTATAACTAGTGTCACAGGAATGGTTCAAATCATAGACAGTAAGAAGAGTCAGTCTTCTTGTACTTAAGTCGGCATTGTGCCTTTTGTGTTTAATTCTGATGCAATTTCTGGGTTTCATCGTCAATATGAAGGTCCAAGGGATACAGTAAACCTCAAGTGATGCATCGGAATCTATAACTAGTGTCACAGGAATGTTTCAAAACATAGTCAGTAGGAAGAGTCGGTCTTCATGTAATGAAGTCGGCATTGTGCCTTTTGTATATAATTCCGATACAATTTCTGTGTTTCATCGTCAATACGAAGGTCCAAGGGATACAGTAAAGCGGAAGTGAAGCATCGGAATCTATAACTAGTGTCACAGGAAAGGTTTAAAACATAGACAGTAGGAAGAGTCAGTCTTCTTGTACTTAAGTCGGCATTGTGCCTTTTGTATTTAATTCCGATGCAATTTCTGTGTTTCTTCGTCATTAAGAGGGTCCTAGGTATACAGTAAACCTGAAGTGCAGCATCGGAATCTGTAACTAGTGTCACAGGAATGGTTCAAATCATAGACAGTAAGAAGAGTCAGTCTTATTGTACTTATGTCGGCATTGTGCCTTTTGTATTTAATTCCGATACAATATCTGTGTTTCATCGTCAACAAGATGCTCAGAGGGATACAGTAAACCTGAAGTGAAGCATCGGAATCTATAGCTAGTGTCACAGGAATGGTTCAAATCATAGTCATTAAGAAGAGTCAGTCTTCTTGTCCTTAAGTCGGCATTGTGCCTTTTGTATTTAATTAAGATTGCAATTTCTGTGTTTCATCGTCAACAAGAACGTCAGAGGGATACAGTTATCTTGAAGTGAAGCATCGGAATCTATAACTAGTGTCACAGGAATGGTTCAAAACATAGTCAGAAAGAATAGTCAGTGTTCTTATACTTAAGTCATCATTGTGCATTGTCTATTTAATTCTGATGCAATTTCTGTGTTTCATCGTCAATAAGAAGGTCCAAGGGATACAGTAAACCTCGAGCGAAGCATCAGAGTCTATAACTAGTGTCACA